>NC_058194.1:6595229-6650229 GCF_907165205.1 Coccinella septempunctata | reverse complement strand
TGTACATAAGTCAGCACCCACTCTCAAGGTCAGGTAGTGGAACACCCAGCGGCGACGCGCTTTGATGTAGGTATATGTTTCAAAATCACGACCTCACTCTGAAGACCAAGACAGCTGTTTACAAAGCAGTGGTCCTCCCAACGCTTCTTTACGGAAGCGAAAGCTGGACGTCCTACAGGCGACATATTAAACAGCTTGAGCAAACGCAGCAACGTCATCTAAGACAGATAATGCACATCAGATGGTTCCACAAAGTTTCGAATGCAGAAGTCTTGCAACGGCCGAGTTGTACAACAATTGAGACTCAAGTAACGAGGGCCCGACTCAGATGGAGCGGCCACAGTCTGAGGATGCAAGACACAAGGCTCCCCAAAATAGCTCTATATGGCGAATTCACTGAGGGAGCCCGGAAACCAGGAGGCCAGTATAAGCGGTTTAAGGATACACTACATCAATCCCTAAAATCAGTTAATGCCAATCATAATTGGGAACAACTAGCGTCAGACAGGTCACAGTGGAGGTCTTTGGTACACAGTTACAATGGAGAATCGAGAAGGATACAGCGGCGGCCAGATCTGGTTGGTGACTATCCATGCCCTGACTGTGGAAGGATCTGCAGGTCACGGTTGGGTCTCTTCAGTCACAGGAGGGCGCACAGTCGTAACTAGCCCTAAGAAATTACAAGTCTGCTCGAAATTTTTTTTTTCTTCTTTTTGTAGATTTATTCCCGGTAACGGGATACAGCAATGAATGAATGAGGTATATGAAATTACAACACATTCTACAAGTATTTTGTAATGATTGAAAATTGTCACTAGTTCATAGAACAGAAAACTTGAAAAAATGGTCAGATATCATTTTAGTGAAACGCGGTGTGTCAGTACACCACATAAGTTGCTGCCTTGACGATGTTGTTTCAAAAGAATTGTATTGGCTGAAACTGCATTTACTGCTCAAATATCATATATTATTTGTGAAACAAATATTCAGACCACATATCAATAGAAGAGAGGCAGTCAGCAGTCACCCCAAAGTACGGATATTGTAATTTTATATAAATCAAAGAGCGTCGCCGCGGGATGTTCCACTACCTGACCTTTTAGCGTGGGTGCTGATCCATATACACCATCAAAACTAACTCATATTTAATTATGATCCATTACAAATCTTTTGCCGATTTTCGTCGCCAGCTCTCGGAATATATGTCATTGTGATGTGTATGGCAATCGTATATTGGGTTCCAAGCAATGCATCCAAACTCCAGTTTGCTCGTCACAAATGTATTGAACAGCAAAATCATGGTTTCCGGATCAGAAAATATCTGCTATTACGCACGATGAATTCATACAATTTTGGCCTCGTACCAAGTAAATGATTAACATGAGGAACAAATGTAAAACTTTGATCAAAACAACGCCAAGATCTTTTATCTCCGTTTTTTTTTTGTTCAGGACGCTGCCATCAAGACTATAACTATACAGTAAATAGTTCTTTTTTCTGATGTACGTGGCGACATTGCACTCAAAAATGCTCAATGGTAGTTGATTTCTGCCACACCAAATCAAGAATGAGTCCACAAAGCACGCTGCAGGAAACGCAGTCTTCAATAGAGCCTATATCACCAAAGATTTTAAAATCGTCGGCATAAGCCCATGCACGAATAGGATTAATTAGATGCATTCTCACTTGTTCAAACTTCCGGGAGTGGATAACTGGAGTGGAAGGCCTCTAAAATTCCCTGATCGACTTTTTGTTCCAGATCGTAACGCGAGAGGTTCGGCCAATCAGTTTCGAACTGTTGTAAGTTTTGCTTCAGATGGATCTTAATGGTGGATCAGTTCCTCTTCTCTTATTTTATATTCGATTATCCTATGGTCACAGATTGATGGTTTTGTCACCATTTCCCAAGCTTTAACACTTCTTCTGGAAGCTGCGTTGACCATTGTCACGTCCAGAACCCCTTTTCTTGGCTTAGTGACAGAACCAGGTGTTGTCCCCACGTTCTTGAGATAGTTCTTCATTCTGCCAGAGTTCTGCAGGCCAGAATAATCTCCAATTCCGTAACGTTATTAGTTCTCAGATCTAAAAATTCTTCAATCAGATTTACCATTCAAACGTTATGCCCCGGGTATGAAGCCCCCTATTCGAACATTGATCCTTTGTATTTTTTACTTTTCTGTTCTTCGTTCACTACCACATTATTTTTGGCAGCGAAGGGAATACAACACAAAAAATTCTTTCAGCTCTTTTTCTGGCAGAACTTTATCGAGCTTTATTGCGTGTATATATACGCTTTTTCAACAACTTGGCATATGCCAAGTTGTTGAAAAAGCCTAATTGCAATATATGCGAGCTTTATCATTCTCAAAAACTGCTTTGGTCTTTGGAGGTACAAATGAGAGCTTTGGTTATTTGTCTATGCCATAAACTTCTCTCAGATGGAAGTAAGGAATTCGCATTGTGTCTCTCTATATACCCTAATAAAGTATGAATTCTGCAAGCGGACAAGATGTGCATAAGAGTTTTCGTCGATCACGGCTAGCCCTGCAAGATGTTGAGGTGACCACTTGCATTATATTCTTCTTATATTACCTAGTATTCTAGTATCTAGTATCACTCCATCTTGATGAACAAATCCTCCCGTTTCCGACATCAGCTCAGCCGACTCCAGAAAAGCAGAAGATGATTTTTACAGCAAGTCATGGTCTTTCAATCTCTTGAAATATATAAAGTATATGTTTACTCATATGATATTCGAATGAAAACTTCAGTTTTGCTTGTCTAATCTGGCTTTCTAATATCTTTTGTTCTGCTGGCGTGATAGATTTTCCTACTAGCTTAAGATCGATTCATATGTCGGATATTAGCTTCTCCAAAGCACTCCAGCTCTTTGACTTTGATTTTATGATGAGCTACTATTCCCTTGAGTGGGTCTTGACCTTTCAATAATCTTATTCCATTTCCAACTTTTGTGAATAATGTTGGTATTGCAAACTTTGAAACCCCTGTCTTCCTGCATTCAAGGAAAGTATATCCTTTGTATCGAAGAGTTACAGTTACAGTTTGTTCGGAGCATCTGTCGAATCCCCCAGACCTGCTACCGCGACCAAAGCGGTCTATTGTGGCACACAAACAAGCTCAAAGAGCTAAACTTCTACCTCCAGTGCCATCTTCCAAGGGGAAGAGGTGATAACAGAGGAGGAGTAGTTCATGAGTTCCCCTAGAACCAGCCTGAGCGAACCTTGTCTGCCGCTGGGCAGTCACTGAGGATATGCTCAATGGTTTCGTCCTCCTATAAGCAAAGAGAGTCCTTGTATATCGAAGAGCTAGGATGCAGTGTAACGGGTTTTCCTCGGTGTACTCGAGCGCCAGCTATTCTTTAAGGGAGAATAGCAAACCTACCCTGGCAGCTACTAGCCGGAGACAGGGTTCCCTGGTGTCTAGGGTGTTAGCGACGCACAATGATAGGCAGAATCAACGTATACAACTTTTATTTGTCGATTCGAAAAAGGGGAACACAAATGGCACTACTACAAAATTTTTACAGTGACTCGAAATCGGTGAAATTTACAGGGGCAAGACGGACGGAATAACACTGGATCCGATCTCAAACGTTATACGGGGGTTAACGGACTTGTTCGCCAGCCAGAACCTGAGACGTACACTTGACGGACAGATATTGGACTTCAGCCAGGTTAGGGGATGAAAGACAGCACAGAATTACGACGGCTCACCCTTAGGCTCGTTCGGCACTCCCCGGGTATCCACACCAGCAGAATGCCTCCCTAACCGTAGGCGTGAACACAGGAACGTGTTAAAAGACGGGAACTGAGGAAAGGGTGCGCCACCCCAAAGTGTCCTCGGTACCCCCCGGGTATCCACACCAGCACGGTACTTTAACGACAGTAGGGGTGGAACTAGATAAGACGGGAAATTTCGGGAAAGGGTGAGCCACCCCAAAGTGCCTTCGCCTACCCCCAGGGTATCCACACCAGCAGGGTACGTTAATGACAGTAGGGGTGGAACTCAGACTCGGGTATAAGAGGGATGTAGACGGAAAACTGAAGTTCCAATATTATATAAAAAAAAGATAACGGCGTGTCGTCTTACCTCTGGTTCTATATTCGGCCACTTACACTCGTGAAACTTGAAAAAAAAATCGCCCCAACTGCGGTGAATGAGAAAAGCAAAAAAAAAAGAATTTGAACTCTAATATAAAAAAAAACCAAAAAAACAATCTTCTGAAAAATTCCGGCGGACGGCACTGAGTGAGCAATCGCAGATCAAAGTCAATCGTAACTAGTAACAGTCGGTGAATTAATCGTAAGTGAAGTGGCCTGCGGGAGAACATCTGATTTAATACCCACAGGGGGGGGGTGCGGAAATCAGATGTGCCCGGCAGTCGAAATTCGGTAACTTTGCGTCGACGAAGACGTTTTAATTTCGACTTATCTGTGCTAGCGAACAAAAAAAAACTCTGTTATCTTCCAATTCAGGATGTTTTATACGGTGCGACATCGTTTTTAGGAAATAAAAACGGAATAAAAACGGTACGGTATGTTTACAATTCCGAACGATGTCGGAATCCTGAATTGGAAATTGAAAATTTCTCGGAAAATTAATTCAAAGCAAAATTATTTAAAAATGAAAATTAAAATAATTATTCTAAAATGAGGGAATAGGTTTGAAAACCCATTTTCTCATTACAGCAGGCTACGATTCATATTCAAACTCTTCTATCGAACTCGAGAATTTCATTCGCCGTCCATTCAACTACCCTGAGAGAGTAGTTGACTCTCCAGACTGCCAAATTGTTCGTAGGATAAACGTAGGATAAACTAACTGTGCAGTTAATGCATTTCTAATTTGAGTTATCTCCAGAGCACCACTCTCTCACATACATTTGTTATTAAAAAAAAACGAAAATGAAATATATAACATTTTTAAAATTATTACATAATCACTAAAGCTCTTCTTGACAAAAAGACACTTAAAGAGTGTTTGAAACTTTCTGAAATACGATTCCCCAAGTGAGCAGTCCACAAACTAAGAATGATAACCATCATAAATATAGTGGTGTTTTGAAAGATAAAAGTTGTAATAACTGGAGCCAATGTTATAATACGATCACGTCATCGAGTTCGAATAATCCTACTGTATCAGGTTCTAAAACATATGTGGCAACTACGCTGGACGCAACAACATGCTAATGGTGAAAGATTGAATAAAATTCGGACGCAGCATTGTGCTACATATGAAAACAAAATATACGCCGGACGCACTAATGGTAGGACCATGAAAGGACGCAATAATGTGCGTATATCAACTTCTTTAATAATAAAGATATTTGAGATCTGAAACGACCAAACTACGTAATTTTTTGCGTAGATTAATATACTTCGATCAGATTCCACCTAGGTAGCGTATTTCTGGGAGACGCAATAAGGTTGCTTTTTGAAAGGACGCAATAAAGTATGCCAGATGTAAATATATATATATATATATATATATATATATATATATATATATATATATATATATATATATATATATTTATCCTGCGGTAAATAGGTCCTCTTCTAATAGCTCGATTTCATGGTATTGGTCCTCCGGCTGCGATAAGTCCTCCGTATACGGAGGACCTAACACATCGCGTGTTAAATGGTTCCTCATAGCATAGGCAACCACCTGGCAAAATTTCAGCGGGACGACTTAGAGCTGATTTTTGTCGATTTTGAATACTTTAGTTGCGGCAGTTGCCGCGTTGGACCAGGAGGGCGCTTTCACGCGTATATTGAGTTGTATATTTTTGAGCGTTCTACATAGGATCGGTCCTCCTCGATTATACAAAATTTTTCGAGTCACCGTACTTAGGTCTTCCGTGTTTTCGGCAACACTGTATTCATTCGTGAATCGTACATTACGCTGTGTGTAGATGTTGGATTATTTCATGAGATTCTGTTTTCAATATCTTGTTCGCAGGTGTATGGGTATAAGTCACGGTGAACTTACAGGAGGGCCATTTGAAAACGAAACAGAATGCGGCGAATTGGCCACATTCCTTGAAAACGGCGATTTTTGTTTGAAGGGGGACACTTTTTGTTTCATAATTATTTATTAGTAAAATAGCCTTCCCTTGAACGTGGCAGCTGCAACCCTCAAATTTTTAATAGGGAAGACAGGTTGTGTGATACCTCATATTATGACAGCTTATGAAGTCAGATTTCTATTTTTGTACTTTTTTCGAAAATCGGATTGAATTTGACTAATTAATGGATGTTCATAATATTACAGAATATTTTCTTAAAATTGCGAAAAAACTATAGGTTCTAAGACATTTGAGAAGTGAAACAGCCATCTCCTAAGCGGGGTGGTTATCCCTCTCGAATTTTCAATAGGAAAAAATTGGCCATGTGATACATCATTTGTAAGCACATCACTTAAGCTATCTAATATGAAAAATTATTTAATAAAATTCAATAATTAATGGTTTTTCCTCGAAACACCTAAGAATATTTCCTGATTCGTGATCTTGCATAAATTCTTCTCAAAGATGTCATATTCTTCTATTTCGAACTTCTGTATTTGGTACTTGTTTCTGTAACTTCGACATTTATAGGCGAAGAGTTTCCATTTCCTGCTACAAATATCGGCACTTGATTTACCTCGTGTTCGGAATAGAACTGTTGATAATTCCTTTTTTGTTATATCTTATAAAGATTATTCTTGTGTCCTCCAGCCGTTAATTGCAATCGAATAACAATGAAACCACGATTTTCATTTTACTTAATTTCTTCCGTCGATTAGTTCAATTGTTTATAATGCGTTCAGTCGAAATCATGGTTTACACGATTAAAGAGAGGTTGGAAATTTTTTCACTTCTTTCGAAAATAACTTATGTGCTAAGCTAAGAGAACGGCTGAACTATTCAATCAGCTTCATTTATATGGAAATGTAAATCGAAAGTACGTATTCGAGTTCATGGCAAAGTTCCGATAAACTGGTTCAGTGTGTAGTAAAGAGCGAAATGTAAAAATGAATGAAGGGGTGAATGTGACAGTTCTTGGTCCAGTAGTTCTCAATCCAAGATCGAGTACGAGGCAACTTGCAACAGAATCTGGTTCTCAACGTAGCATTTCGAAGCGCCATACTTTCCAACTGTACAAATTCCATCTTGTACATACCCTGCAGATGATTTTGACCACCGTGCCATCTGAAATTCTGTTCATTTATTCATTTATTGCTGTATCCCGTTACCAAGAATATATCTTCAAAAAGACTCAAAAGAAAAAAAACTGTCGGTGCGATCAAACCAACAATTCCTTAGGGCTACTTGCGACTGTGTGCCCCCCTGTGACTGAAAAAACTCACCCGTGACCCATAGATCCTTCCACACTGCGGGCATGGATAGCAACTGACCAGATCTGGCCGCCGCTGTATTTCTCATTATAACTGTGGACCAGAGACCTCCACTATGATCTGTCTAACGCTAGTTGTTCCCAGTTATGATTGGCATTAACTGATTTTAAGGATTGATGCAGTATATCCTTAAACCGCTCATATTGGCCTCCTGTTTTCCGAGCTCTCTCTGTGAATTCGCCACACAGAGCTTTTTTGTGGAGTCTTGTGTCTTGCATCCTCAGAATGTCGCCACTCCATCTGAGTCGGGACCTCATTACTTGAGTCTCAATAGTTATACAACTTGGGCGCTGCAAGACTTCTGCATTTGAAACTTTATGGAACCATGTGCATAATGCATATGCATAATGTCTCATATGACGTTGTTTTTTTTGTTCAAACTATTTAGTATGTCGCCTGTTGAGCCTCCAGATTTTGCTTCCCTAAAGAAGCGTTGGGAGGACCACTAAACAGCTGTTTTAGTCTTCAGATTGAGGTCGTCATTTTGAAACACTCTGTATTCAGGTTAGCCCTAGAGTGTCAATGAAGCTTCCCAAGTATTTGAACTGCTCGACCTGTCGATGTTATACCGCTCGTGTTCGGTCGCCAGAGCCTCGTTTGTAAAAACTGCGAGTAGGTAAGTTTGGCATTTGAGTGGAGAGGCTTTAAAACGCATCCTTCCCTCTCATCTCAAATTCTGTTAGGTGTAAAATCGGCAAGAGTTTTGTAATGGCTCACAATTGAATATGATTTAGTGTTGAGGGTGTTGGTACATGAGTCACAAACCACTCGCAAGTTCAGGTAGGTAGGTAGGTAGACACCTGTCAGCGACGCGCATTGCTGTATAAACAATTACAATATCCGCATTTTGAGCGTATGCTGACTGCCTCTGTTCTATTCATCTGACTCCTCTATTCTCAAATAATATATGATAATTAAACAGTAAAATCATTTTCAGCCATTACAAAACTCTTCCACTGACATCGTTATGACGACAAACTCGGCGACAACTTATGAGGGATGCTGACCCGCTGTATTACACAAAAATGCGGTCCGACCACTTTCTCCATCTTCTTTGCACTATATACTAGTTTTCTGAAAATTTTCACCCGCCGTGTTCCACAAAAAATGCGGTCTTACCACTTTCTCCATCTTCTTTGCACTATATACTAGTTTTCTGAAAATTTTCAATTATTATAAAACATTTTCAGAACATGTTGTAATTTTTCATACCCACATCAAAACGCTTTGCCGCCAGGCATTCCACTACCTGACCTTGCGAGTGGGTGCTGACTCATGTACACTCCCAAAACTAAATAATATTTAATTTTGGGTCATTACAAAACTCTGGACCATTTTTATTGCCAGCTCTCGGATCATGTGAAATGATGAGTGAGCGATTGGCCAATGATCTAAATTTCGTTTTTAATATTTGTTTAACAGATGAATGTTCGTTTTCCCTCAACGGTTGGGCTGATGAAAATCCCAAATTAACTTTGTAAATTCATACACATCACCAAGAAAAACTGAATGTTACGGCTGGAATCTTTGGTGATCGCATAAGTGGCCCTTTTTCTTACCAGGAAATCTGAATGGAGATACGTTCAAAACCACATTGATTCAATATGTTTACTGACATTATCGAGAATAATGAGCAGTATTCAGAAGATGAGTTGGTATTTCAGCGGAATGGGGTTACTCAACAATAGATTTCCAAATCGTTGGATTGGAAGAAGAGGATCTTCAGAATGACCCTCACAATCGTCGGACCTTTCACCACTCGATTTTTTTGTTGTTTGTTGCGGGTTCATATAAAAAATAGAATTCATTCTACTCATCCCGAATTCTCAGAAGAATTACGTCATCGTATTGAAAACGAATGTCAACAAATGACCCCAGCGATGTTACAAAATGTTCTTCAACGGTTCGAACATTTGTGAAACTAATAGTTTTCAATAATTAGTTATAGTTTTCACTAAATTAATTTTCTTACTCGAGATTCTCTCTCTTAAAAAATACTTATGGCAACGTTCTTTTGGAAAACTAATTCACATAGTATCTGTTTCAAACTGAAGTTGAACTTTCTGTTGGTTTTCCAGACGTAAAGACTTTCTGACTTTTCCGCAAGCAAATATTTGCTGATTCAAGTTACTCAAAAAACTTAATAATAAACAGAATCGCAAAATATGACATCTTTGAGAAAAGATTCATGCAAGAGCACGAATCAGGAAATATTCTTAGGGGATATGATGAAAAACCATTAATTATTAAAATTCAATTCAATTGTACAAAAAGCTGCAAATTATGAAAAGTTGAAAGAATGAGCTTTCAAATGATGTATCATATGGACAATCCTCTGTATTAAAAAGTCGAGAGTTGTACCCCCCTTTCATTCGAAATATTCTTGTTACCACAACACGTGATGATTCACTACAGACAAAACTACTGGTGAAACGAATCGAATAATAAAAACCGTCAATTTTATGATCATTAATTCCGGCAACACTGTCGGAGGACTGTTCCACTGTGAAATGAAAAGAAAATTATACATCGGAAGAACTATCCACCACATTTTGGATATTCTATATACAGCGGAAGACTGAAGGATCGTAAAATGGATAAAAATATATACACATGGAGGAGCCAAAGTAAACATTTTCGTGGGAGGACCCAAACATAGCAAAATGCGAAGAAATTTTTTTTTTTCTTGACCAGTATTAGGGCGGATTCACATTCGAACCTTGCCAAATAACCAATATACGCAGAGAAATCTGATATATATTCATGGGTTCTGGTAGAGGACCTATTGCTGGATCATATGGTGAGGACCTATAGATGCGGGGATGTAAATATATATATATATATATATATATATATATATATATATTTACATCTGGCATACTTTATTGCGTCCTTTCAAAAAGCAACCTTATATATATATATTTGTCCAATAGACGTTTCCAGCCCCGATACGTTTCTAAGGCGACCTGAGACCCACATGATCCGAATGTTTTCTTCGAGTATATATGATGAAATAACGTTAATGAGAATTATAACTCCTTAGGCACACTTAGAGGGGAAAAGAATTCCTTCATTTGAAAAAGTAGCATAATCGATAATATTTTCCAAACCCGAGACATTGCACCATCTTTACAGTCCCAGATATACTCCAGCGGTAAATATGGCCAACGTTCACGATCCCGGCGCTGTTGCCAGTTTGACGGGACTGGAGCCTGTATAAAATGACGCGAAAAAGTAGGTGTTACGGCAGAAATTCATATATGTGTGAGTTTGTTGGGAAAGAAGTATTTTCTCAATATTCTCATGAAGCAAATTCCTTTTTAACCGATTCTTCTCAAATTTTGATCAATTAATAACATAACCTTGAGAGGCCTGTATACATAAAATGAATGTAATAAAATATGAAAAATTAATTTTTTGCTTCCTTCTGAAATCTACAAGGGGGATCCTGAAATTCGTGCAAGTACTACAACTATCATAAAAATGAGACAAAAATCAACAAAATTCATTAGAACACTGTTGAAAAAAATTGAGATCTAGAGAACGAAATATGAATTGTTTTAATATTCCAGAGCTAGACTCATCACACCTTATTCAATGTGTTCAGTTTTATCATATCATCCTGTATGTCGAATTGAAAATAATTGTTTCACTTTCCAAGAAGTCCATGCCAGGCCCAGAATTCCTCCTCTAATGTATTTTCCAAATTGAAATAAAAAAAAAGAAGCAAAATCTAATTAATTCCTATAAATATCGCGTCAATGAATAGGTATGAGATGTGGAATATTCCATAACAAGCTTTAAAACGACCAGAATAATCGTAAAAGCTTTCCTCGATAGGTACAATCATTCATTAATGCGAAACACTGAAATGAAATAACACAAACAAAAATGAAAAAATTGATTACTGACGTTCAAATTCCGTCAATATTATTTTGAAAGTTTTGCGAAATGAGAACCGTTTGTTCGTTTGTACACATATGTACAACATATGTTGAATTCTCCTATGAGATAAAGCCTTTCGATTCATTTTGCCATTGTTTCTTAATAGATCACAAAAATTCATCATTCAATTGAATGCATTCAATTGGTTTCTCGTCGTCTGGATATCTTCCTCATAAACCTCCTTCAATTTTACCTACAAAGAATTGTATAGAAGGTTCAGATCTGGTAATCTATAAGGTCATGGTTCCCAGTTGGGCCTCCTGGACCAATTCATTTAATTGGATAGGTATTGTCCAGGCCATTCCTTACTTTGAAAATGTGTTTCTCCGATTTTTATGCCCTGTGGCATGCCAGGAGAAATATTTTGTGGAAAGTTAATATACAAATGCAAAGGGAGATGATTCCTCGATGAAAATAAGCAGGGGTAGTTCCTATGATTTTTTTTCGAAATGGACCTCCCATCCAAGATACAACCTTTGGAAGGCGATGACGAGTTTATAGTAGTTGATTTTTTTACGGGTTCTAAAAAACACTGAGTCATAAAACTATACATAATATGAAGCACTAAGTATATATTATTACTCACACAATTTTTTAGATCTCATAATTTCATTATTTAGGGTTGAACATAACAACCCTTCATGATTTTCCTTCAAAAATTGTTTTCGTGGGATAGATATTCAGAAAACAAAATTCTCTTATGGATTCCTATTCGATTCGGGAGAAAAAATCGCCTGCAAAGTTTCGATACATTCGATACTTTCTCGGAAGAAATATAAACTTTCAATCAGTTCTGATTACTGTTCATTCCATTTCGTCGTAAAAGTGTTCCATAGAATGAATATTCTGAGGTATTGTATGTCTATGACGGGAGATAAAGATGTTCTATGAATCTTTCTGAAGGTTAAATTACTAATTTCCGAAAGAAAATTATATCCCTAATATTTTAATTTAGCAAATTGAAATTTCTTTCGATTAATGAGCATAATTGACAACAGTACTTTTCATTTTATTTCAGATACAATAACGCAAAACTATAATAAATGTTCAAAATGACTACCTCTCGCTAAAATATATGCATCAACTCTCTGTCTCGTAGACGTATTCTTTCGAATATCCCGGTAGTATTTCTTATGGTTTCCCACGATGATACTATTCGATCTCTGGAGTATTAAACGCATGATCTTCAGTGAACTGAGCATCATCATCATCACTGCAGGTTCTCATATACAAAGAAGGTTTGTGATCGGCCATACAATTTGAAAAATTCAAGGTTGAATATTATCTTCAAGTTCATTCTACATACTGCATGTGGAGAGGAAACTCTTGTATACTGCGCTTTGCAATTGAATACTGTTGAAAATTCAATTTTCGACTGTCAAGGTTGAAATCTAATTGATTATTGGTTTATACAGCGTGTCCACTTTTAAAAGGGGCAAACTTCATGATAAGATAATACAAGTGATTTGGAACGAAAAATGTCATATAACACATAATCGAAATGTTATCGGTCATTCTTTAATATAACATTTTTTGATTTCACGAAATATTCCCAGTTTTTCTAATAGTATCAATCACACTACAGTTATCTCGTAGCCTAATTAAATTTGACCACATATCTGGAAACATCAATAAATCTGCTACATGATGAGAATTCGTGTGTACGAAAAAAATTCTTATTGCGGGCTTGGTAAGAGGATGGGATGAATATCACGATTCTGAAGTGAACAAAATTAAGCCTATTTTTCCAATGGTTTTATCAATGAAAAATTATTAATTATGGATATGTTTTCTTTTCAACAAAAAATACCCCATTTAGGTTGCTTCCGAATGACATATAAGCTTTTATTCTTGCTGCTAGTCTTCTTCCATCATATTTATTTATTACATAATTGTTTACAGTAGAGTACAAGCCTATAAACTCGAAGGTTATAGATTACATACATGCATACATAAACTGTGTGGATAAACGAAAATGAAAGCGAAAAATACAAAACTGAAATCTCATATACAAAAAAGAAAAAAACAGAGAGGACTTCTACCTGTCATAACTGTTTTTGAAACCGTTTACCGAGGTCGATCGCACTACGCATTCAGGGAGACGGTTCCAGTTGTGAAATATACGTTTAAGGAGAAAGTGTTAACATATGAATATAATGGCTAACAAGATAACAACGAAAAACTCGACACATTCCAAACCTTAATTTGATTGAATGATTGAATATTAAAATTATTCACATGGAAATCGTGAATTTATTTGCAAAATCAAATAACCCAAATGCATAAACTAAATTTTAATGATATAGATTTTATGAAAACATGTAAAGAAAACAAATAACTAATAGTACTTATACTCGTAATAATTGCTCGAAATGTCCAACGCCTTGTTCAATACATTAATACATCGTTTTTGTAGTGAATCTGCAACCCTGCGAAGTTTCTGACGCATTTCAGCATAACACAATGTTATTCTTTCGATCAGGACCTCTCGAGTCTGAACGCTAATTTAATAAACTTTTTCTTTCAAGGTGTTCCAGACATAAAAATCCAAAGGCGTAAGGTCGGAGCCTCTTTGTGGCCATCTTACGTTGACCCTCAACTCATGTTGAAAATGAGAAACCATGGTCGCATGGGAGTTTTCTCTTTTCCATACATGGGTTGAGAGTCAACGTGTGGTTGGCAGTCATGAGAGGTGGACTTTTCGGACGAGTAATATTTCCCGATCCGATTGATCCAAAGCATCTTGACAGACATATTGGAGAAAATGTCTGGTTTCAAATGAATGGCTGCCCAGCTCATAATAGCCGGAATGTACGGGAATAAATAAATCAATATTTTGGGGGTGCAATGGATTGGAAGGTACAGTCCGGTAAGATGGCCAACAAGAAGCCCCGACCTTACGCTTTTGGATTTTTATGTCTGGAACACCTTGAAAGAAAAAGTTATCACAATATTTTGAATAGAATCTGAGTGGTGTTATCGAATTCTTTTCTTGAGCAAACTAGATTATCACACGTCCGCAAAACTATAAACGTCCGATGAAGTCAGGATCTTCGCCAAAATCTTCCCTCTGCCGTCAATAGTCAAACGTTCCTCGCAGATTCCTTTTAAATCGTCTCAGTCGTCACTGAAGGTATTTAATTTCAGTTTATCGCAACAGTTGCGAAATAATTTACTAGTTACGAGAAGTAAAAATTTCAAGACATAGATGAGTTCCAGAAAATGTCAATTTAAATGTCAAAATTTTAAAAATCACTATGGTCTTTTCCAGAATTATTGACATCCCAGTAGGTTTTTAAAGTCCAGAGGTTCATAACAGCGTTTCTGGTGTTGTAACCTGAAGATGGGATGCGATTTAGTCATCCCGAAACCGGTAGTTCTTGTAGAATAAATTGGTGAGAGACAGTTTTTAGGTGTTCTGATTTATTTTGGTATATTATATCATCTGTTCATTTCAGCTCAAGCTAATTCAAATAATTAAACTTATATTGGGTATCACATCACTCTGTAAATTAACTTGTACCTATAGGCGAAAATCCATCGTGTAACTGAAAGTCCTCTGAATTGATAATGATTTTTATGTGTATTTTTATAAATGATTAAATTGAAAGTTTGACTGAGGAATACCCTTTCACCTCCTGAACTGAAAATTTCCAATTGTTAGTTCGGGATACTCGAATAATTTCCAATATTTCATCTCTATGATTCAAACAAAAATGAAGTTGCTGAAGAATACTTACCAGAGAAAGAGTTTTCAAGAATAGTTTTTCAAGAATATAAGGACTTCATACTGAAAAAAACCTTTTTATCACTGTGGTAGGAGTAAAAATTCTCCATTGCTTTTGTATATTGATCTTCTGAAAAATTTCTGGAAAAGAGCTCCTGTCAAGTCAACCAAATATAACTACAATGATGTTCAGGAAATTCTTAAATTCGTAAACACGACAGAGGGTCAAGTAGGGTGTGGTGAAAATACAATTTTTGTGCATAGGATCCTAAACGTGCCAGTGCTCCTGAAATTAGGTCGACTCACTTCACTTAATCGGGCTTGTATAAGTTTCCATACGTGTGCTATTATAGTTCGTATACGAAAAGAATCCAATAATACCACTACAATTCAATTCAAAATATTGTCATTGAATATTTCTCATGACGAGTGTTCAACATACCGGGATCGTATAAGTTTTCTTGTAGTACATTTGAGGTGTATAAATCGAAAAGATGACAAAATTAATTCTCAAGCTCTTCAACTGCAGCGTTGCCAAATTTTCGGACTAGATGCGTCGGTCAACTATGCGGATTATATACATCAAGTTCATGTCGCTCGAAGCGCCCTCGCACTGGCCAAACTCTGAAGTTTTCTGTATATAATAACGAGTATAACCGACTTTTCAGACCCACCTGAAAATTCACCCCTAGCATCCCCTAACCCCCCTTATAACGATTCTATGGTCAAACGTTACCAGACCCGGAGCCGGGTCTGACAACGTCACTTTTGGACTGAAAAGTCGGTCGAGTATACCGTTTTGGGTCTGTATATGCGGTCGAACAAATCTATATATATATATATATATATATATATATATATATATATATATATATATATATATATATATATATATATATATATATATATATATATATATATATATATATTTACATCTGGCATACTTTATTGCGTCCTTTCAAAAAGCAACCTTATTGCGTCTCCCAGAAATACGCTACCTAGGTGGAATCTGATCGAAGTATATTAATCTACGCAAAAAATTACGTAGTTTGGTCGTTTCAGATCTCAAATATCTTTATTATGGACGCAACATAGTATGCTGGATATATATATATATATATATATATATATATATATATATATATATATATATATATATATATATATATATATATATATATATATATATAGTATATATCCAGCATACTATGTTGCGTCCATAATACATTGTCTTTGGGCCATACACTATTACGTCCTGAATAATACTGCGTCCGTAAGTAGTATAGCAATGTATGTTCTAGCTCAAATTTGACCTTGAGATATTAGAAATCGTATGAATATGGGGGCCCTGAGTAGTGGGGCGCGGAGCGCTGGGTCTCCTGAAAGGGGGTTCCATTGTGGGGGTTCAGAGATGTAGTTGTATTTTGGGGCCGTCATAAAAAAAAATGGGGGGAAAAAAAGAATCTTGAAGTCGACGGGATTCGAACCTAGGATAGTTTTATATAATCCGAATTACGAGGCGATCGCCTTATCAACGCGGCCGCGCCAGCTCGCTGATAAGGAAATTGAATTGTTGGTGATACGTTGATGACGCGATCATGGACTACACGTGCCGCCTGGGAGTACACTGAACCCTGAGATGTCACTGGGGGGTCTGAATGATGTAAAAATATTGGGGGCCCCAGAGTGTCGCCTCCAGAGTATCGCCCCCCAGTTAATTGAGTCCTGAAGGTCTGGATTCAATATATTATATTTGTGATAAATAAAACTATCTAGGTAATTCAATTTTTTTATTGTTCTATAACTACAAATGTATTTCATTTCAACTGAATATAATTATAATATGAAAAAGGTTAATGATGGCATATTCCATGGAACTTCTTCGACTTCTGATCGGAAATCATCATTTTTTCAAAACTTTTAATCATCTTCTGCTTAGTTTCATAGACTTGAATTTGTTTCTTCAGATTCTGAATATTCTTAAAGTGCTCATCTAGTCTATCCATTTCAGGTGGTAGGACAATGATACTTCAATTCTAAAGTACGTTCGTTGAATCAATCCAAGAGTCATGCGACTTGTCTAAGCCCAACCAACGAACTAAGACTTTCTTTCCTTTTCTACGAAGAACTTTTTCCACTAGAAATACATCTGAATATTTTACTTTCTGTAATTCGAACTCATAAAAAGCGCCCCCTATCGGACGACTACTGGAATCCTCAAGAAGATATGTTACAGGATTGGTTATTTGAACTTTTTTTATTTTAAAAATCTCTGTGGTCCAGTTGGGTGTGTAACCTTTCGAGAATATATGTTTGACTTTGCTGATTCTCACCATATCATTAACCTTAAATTTTCCCTTTCCAGCGACCTTAATATGGTTGTATCTAGTATTCAATAAACTCTGCTCATTATTTTTATTAACATCACATGGTTTCATTCCAATAGTACGATGTTTCGTCTGATTATATTCATTAACAATACTGGATATGCTGTCGATCCATTTGTATGTTCTATGTAAACTGAAGTATTTAAATTTTTCATCTAATTGTTTGATTTTATTATTTAATTTATTTAATGCTTCTATAACCTTATCTTGAAATGCGTTTAATTTATCTTCCTGGGACTTCAAATATACATCAAGTTCTAGTTTCTGATAGTATTCGTGCGAAAGTGAAGACAATGTTTGATTGCTTCGCCTTAATTCTTGTTCGAAATACTCAAACCTCTCTTTAAGATTTTCATCAAATGTCTGTTGTTTAATGTCAAAATTAACTAATCTATTATTAACTTCACCCTCAAATTGATGAAAAATCAGTCCTAACTTCCCGAATTCTGCGGTATTTAATTTGATTTGATTATGTATTGTATCGAATTGAATATCTACATATTCCTTATTAGCGCTATCGGAATCGGCAAGAGGTTTACCAACATTACATAATTTGCGGTTACCGAAATCAAAGTCACCATCTGCGGTTCGCAGAAAGATAGGGATAGTTGATTGAATATTTCTCAATTTACTTCTATGAGAAGAACGTCCGAACTTATCGAGAGACATATTGAATTTATCACTTTGCTCTCAATGCAATTCAATATATAACTTTTTCTTCTCGAAGCTCCTCGACTATTGACTCTATTTCATTATCAACAGATGTATTTCCGGCAATTTTGGACGCATATAGTAACCGAAGTCTACTATCAATTTCGTTTACATCATTCCAATATACTCAATAGGTTTTTCGGTGAATGACATTAATCCATGTCCAGTTGATGGTTTTATGATTTCACGATATTTAAATCCTTTATTCGCTTTAACAGGATTATTAGAATCGAATTTTCTCCTATGAACATTAGTCATTTTCAGTATTTTACGATAATTTTCTAAATCAGATTTATTATACTCTTGTGGCTCTTTTTTAAAGAGCAAATTATAAAGCCCATCTATACCACTAAACCTTTCATTTCCAATTAGTAAGTCGCCAGTTTTCTGATGAAAGTCTACAGTTGTTTTACCTAAGGTCCATTTTGAAAGTTTATGATTATATTTAGGTCCGTAAGCATGATCATAGTTATCATGTTGTGTTAACGCCGAATAAACATAATCTCTGACCCTTTCTGGATATTGTCCCAAATAAGTTTCGGCATTATTGAAATCGTTCAATTCATTGAGAAACTGTTCAGATTCATTATTATCTCCATCGATAAAAACTGAATCATTTCCTCTATGGTCTTCATCATCATCATTTTTTGATGTAACAATTTCTTTTGTAGGTATAAAATTCACTAGTTGACGTTTCAAACCAGTTTTTTGAGGTTTATTGAATTTCAATTTTGGTGTAAATGGCGAGGGCACTTCTTGCCCTTCTTCTTCTTCCTCTTCTTCTTCTTCGTCATGCGTTTCAATCTTATTGACTTTCTCTTCTTCTTCCTCTTCGGGTGAACGGAAATGTGATGGCTTCATAATGGTACTCATTCTCTTATATGGTTGAAAAGATATCTCCTGACTTCTTTCACGAGGAAAAACTCTATTATCTGGTGTTGAAGAAAATTGTGGTTCTGAAATCTTCTCTAGTACTTGTAGATTCTTCAAATCAGTAGTATTCTGGTTCACAGACTTTTTACCAAGTTCATCTTCTATACGCTTGAGTTGTTTTGTTATTGGAGTATATAGCCTTTCCAAAGTTTCATCACCCTCAATTTTTCCAAGTTTAAGTCCAGCATGTTTTTTCTTAATATTCTGAATGAGTTGTTGAATAATAATTTTCCTATTCCGAGCTGATTTGATCTTCATGTTGGAATGCATCGCATACGAATGAATATTAATCATCTAGTGCTATATATTTATCGAACCCCAATCGATAACGACCATTGTTCAAATCAAAGTCTTTAACAATTACCAAAAATCCAAAATTGTCATTCCAACAGATTCCACAAATTTTTTTAAATTCATCATATGTCATATCCGGTGACACATGTTCATTGAATATATGTTTAAGATTTACAGCATCTTGTTTGAATATGACCAATATATTCGCATTATCTCTTATTATGTGTTTTTTGGCTGCAACATATGTCTGACATAAAAATGCTACATCTATCGATTTATGTCTACCCATAGCATAGTATGATTTAATCTTATCTTGATTTTCACCTAAGACATCGTCAAAAATAAAAATAGAATTTGCTTTCGCATCGTTTGGTTCGTCAATTTCAGCATTCTCCTTAAATGGGAAATACCCCACTCCAGGCACTTTATTTAAAATATGTTCTAAAATCTGGTATTTCGGCTGGTAGAGACTTTTTGAGTAAATATAGACATTTTCAAAATTCAAACCATTTAAATCGAAAATTAAACTCAATAACGCATTTGACTTTCCACAACCACTTGGACCAGCAAATATGAATCTACAACTGTTTGGAAAGAGATCACCATGTTTTCTCCTTTTTTCAAATTCATATTTATCATCCAGATAATCCAAATTAACAACTGGGAGCACCGTTTGATGTTGTTCAATTCGTATTTTCCCCATTACTAAGCAGAAATCCATATAGATGATGAATATATAGGACTATAAATATTGAATTCATTATGTAATATTGTCATTATTATGTTATCATTCGGAGGTGGAGGTTTAGTGAATTCAATAATTAATAAATTACCTTTCGAGTTACATTTGCCTGGATATCATTATTGTGGCCCTGGAACAAGACTTTCAGAACGTCTTGCTAGAAACGATCCGGGTATAAATAAACTTGGTGAAGCTTGTAAGGAACACGATATAGCTTATTCCAAACATACGGAATTGTCTGATAGACATATTGCTGATAAAATATTAGAAGACAAAGCTTGGGAACGAGTGAAGTCCAAAGACGGCACATTTAAGGAGAAAAGTGCTGCCTTGCTAGTCACCGGAGAAATGAAAATGAAACGAAAGATGGGTATGGGTCTTCGGAATAGACAAAAATCTTTCAGAAGTTTTGTCTTGAAACCAACTCATAAAATTTTAAAGAAATCAGGGGGCAATGATTTGAGAAAATCAACGTTGATCGCCCTCAAAACAGCTCGAACTGCAATTAAGAAAGCAGGTGGAAAGAAAAACATTAAAATTCCCCGAATCATATCATTCGAATCAAAATCCGGTGGAATTCTACCACTCATACCCATATTCGCAGGACTGTCAGCATTAGGAACCATGTTAGGTGGAGCTAGCGCTGTTGCCAAAACGGTAATTGATGCTAATAATGCTAAGAAAAAACTGGAAGAAGATCAGCGACACAACAAAGCGATGGAGTCCATAGGACATGGACTTTTCATAAGAAAATCCAAACGTGGATTTGGTTTATATATTAGATAAGCTACCCAAACGTGCCCTTTATGATTATGAAATCGAATCTTTTGCGAGAGAAATGAAAATAAAACATTTCCGAGGTGTTTTCATGAGAAATACATTACCAAAATTCCCAAAGAAGAATGAATGTGCAATTCTCAATTTAGATTCAGTTGAGGGTCCTGGAACGCATTGGGTGGCATATAGAAAGTATGGTAATGAAGTTGAATATTTTGATAGTTTCGGAAATCTCAAACCTCCCAAGGAACTAATTCATTATTTAAAATCCTGCAAAGTGAAGTACAATAGAGATACTTATCAACAATTCAATACATCCAATTGTGGTCATTTATGTTTGAGATTTCTAATTCAATAAATCAATATGATTGAAGAGATTTTTCACAGTATATCAATCATGTCGATGTTGTTCACACTCAAAAATCGATCATCAATTTTATCGATTGATTTTGCTGTTCCCATAGAGCTGAACAGTAATTTCAACTATGGTTTGGCTTTGATAGGATTGTATACATACAACACTATCCCGAATGTTGAAAAATATAATAAATTATATTATTCCGTGGATGGTGAAGATAAAGTCTTGACCTTTCCTATTGGAACTCATGAGATATCAGATATGGAGGAATTCATTAAAAGAAAACTCGAACTAGAAACTGGAAATAAAGAGGAATCTCCATTATTCTTCTTGAGACCTAATAATAATACTTTAAAGTGTGAAATATTCCATGAAAAATATGAAATTGACTTTCGACCGGAGGACTCTATTGGTGCCCTATTAGGATTTTCATCTAGGCTTCTCAAGGCAGGACAAGTTCATGAGTCAGATTTACCAGTGGATATCATCAAAGTTCGAACAATAAATATTGATTGCAACTTGATAGAGGGTTCATTTATCAATGAACTCCCATCTCATTCACTTTATGAATTTGCGATTAATAGTGATCCTGGTTACGGAGTGAACGAGATCCCCAACAAGGTGGTATACTTACCTGTAACAACACATCGAATACATAATATCACAGTGAAAGTTCTTGATCAAGACGGTGAATTGGTGAATTTTCAAGGCGAGGAGATAATTTTGAGATTACAATTGAAACGATGCTCTTAGTCGTTCCATATAAATATCAAACTACATACTACAATCAATCAGTTGATAAACAACAACTATCAAAACCACACAAACATCTTTCTCACGAAAATTGGATTTTCCTACAATCAGTTGGTCATGTTGTCCAATCACGTTTTCAACCTCTATCAACCCGTAAGCACCGATGAATCTATAGTAAAAATCGAAAGTCGAACCTATTTGCCATTCGTTAAATCCTTCAATCATTCCGATGTCATTGAAATCACGATAAATCGAACAGACTGTTGGCTTTTGATGCATGATGCTGCTATCATTATCAAAGGAAAAGTACAGAAAACAAAAGGCAATGGAGATGTTAAACTAGTTCAAAATGCTGGAGCATTTCTCTTCGATTCAATTATTTATGAACTCTGCGGTATGGAGATAGAGAATGTTCGAGATCCAGGTATTATATCAACAATGCGAGGATACCTAATTTATGAGGAGGATGATTCAAAACTACTCGAAACGGGAGGATGGAACTACCCGAAAACACCAACTGTGAACACAGATGGAAGTTTTATATTCAGAATACCAGTCTACCATTTATTCAACTTTTTCAAAGATTACCAAATGGCTATGTGTGGTAAGCAAACGTTCCGATTCTTCAGAGCACAAAATGATCATAATGCGATAAAAATAACATCGTCGGATCCTAAGAATCATACAGAAGCAAAAATCACCATTGATAGTATGGAATTGAAGGTGAAACATATTTATCCGAATGATATTATCAAGATGGATTTATTGAATGCTATAAGGTCTAATAAACCTATATTAATGCCATTCAGGAAGTGGGAGATTCATGAATTACCATCATTACCACATGGGGGTAATAAGGAGATTTGGGCTGTTAAAACATCTACAGAAATCGAGTGTCCAAGATTCATAATTTGTGGGTTTCAAACTGATAAGAAAAATAAAAGTTCTGAGGACATAACTGAATTCAATCATATAAATATAACAGATATTCGAGCATTATTGAATTCGGACATCATTCCGCAAGAAAATTTACGTTTGAATTTCGATAAGAATGAATATGCTGAAGCTTATCAGAATTACACTCAATTTTCTCAGAGTTATGGAATTTTCAAGAAATCCCCACTCCTGACCTTCAGCGAATTCAAAGAAAAGCCTGTTTTTGTACTGGACTGTTCCAGAAGAGATCAGACGTTCAAAGCTACAACAATTGATGTGAAACTAGAAATAGAGTCCTCGAAGGGATTTCCAAATAAAACAAGAGTTTTATGTATTATAGTACATGACTGCATTATAGAATTTAAACCTCTAACAGAAGAAATTAAAAAAATTACTAATTTCTAAGAAAAATGCGTATAATCATATGTGATATTCAAGGGTTTTCGATAGATGGAGAATTCTGTGTTAAGGAATTATCATTTGCATTGGGGGATAAAATATCTCATTTCATTATGATGCCTCCAAAAGAATTTTCATCTCTAAGTGACAAAGATAAGATAACTGTTACATTTCTTGAGAAAAAACTCCATGGGTTAAGATATACCTCCGGATACATCGAATATGGAAAGTTACCAGAGATTTTAAAGAGTATTTTACGAAGTGGAGATATCATTTACGTGAATGGACATCAGAAGCATGATTTTTTTAAAAACATAATGATAGGAAGAGAAGTGCAAGTACTCAATGTGGAAGAGCACGGATGGACCCCACCAAAATTCGAGAAGAAACCTCCAAAGTGTATGAGTCACATACTCGATCAATGTATGTGCACTCTTAGTAATTGCGATGATCTATATCGATGGGTGTGTATGTTCCTACCGAAAGTTACATTAGTTAGTAGGCATCTCGAGTATAATGAACGCAACAATGGATAACCCAGAAGCTGTTAAAATAAATTTGGATAAATGGATGACGAATGTTTTTAAAAATGTTAATAGATTTAAAAATTTAAAATGTAAACCACGCTATTTTCATCTTGTGGAATGTATTGATAAAAATTAATTTTCAGTTATTTCATTATCATTATGTCTATCATGTATGAATTATGAAAATAAAATAGAAAACTTAAAAAATGAAAATAAATAAAAAATAGATTTTGTTGAAGAATACCTCAATTGAAAATATCAATGTCACTTTCATAATCAAAGAATAAAACCACAAATATTAGACTTTACGGAAGATCTACAGTTCACTCGAAGATAAGATTATACATCCTCCATTGAGAGCTATAGAGTATATACCCCTAGGTAATATAGATTTCAAAAAGGATTCCATCCATATTTATCAGAGACCGAATAATGAAATCGGACTATTCCATCATAATGAGTTTTATAGAATTGATTCGAGCAGTTTTGGGGTGATACAAAGTCATGAATATAATTGGATGGGTCTCCCACGTAGTGTGATAGTTCATGGGGTATTGAATACCTATAAAGGTAAAACATATATCTTTTATAATAATTTTTATTGTGCTGAAATTGATGAATGCAATTTATCAAGGAAATCCATGAAATATATTAGTGAAATATTCCCTGGCATTCCCAACAATTTTTCATCAGTATTCAGATATATCGATGGAACGATCTACTTTCATTAAAGATAATATGATATATGAATTCAATGAATTTCTAAACAGAGCAACTGGATCATATAAATTTGAAATGGAGACACTTCTGAAAATACCATGTCAGTCAGACGGATTACTGAAGCAATTGAAAAATCTTTTGAGTATGATCATAACAAATCAAATCATTATCAGTAACACCAATTAGATGGAGTGGGGATGATGATATATGAATATGATTTTTTAAACGACTTCGATCAGTACTAGAACGTCAAAACTGTTAAAATGGACGTGTATGATTTCAATAAATCTAGAAGGTTTTATAGTTATCTCTGTCAAGAACTACATCTTGCTCTGTTATATCATGATAGTGAAAAATTCTCAAAAGTTTTGAATGATCTGGGATTATTTACACCAACAACAATTTTTCGTGAACTGGTGTTATTTGGAGCACCACAGACTATAATAAGTCAAGTGTTTCAACACAAAAAAAATAATGATTCATTTATTGAAGATATTAAAGAATCTTTCAAAAAAGATGAAATGACATTGAATGAAGTGAAGCTAATCTTGACTAATTTTTATAGCGTTTCATCTTATGATTTAATGAATATTCAGATGCTGTTGAATGGGTCATCCAAAGACATGACAGATTTTCGAAAATGTTATTCCACAAATAATATTTGGGGTGGATATAAAAAATTGAATTCATTTCTGGATGAAATGGTTAGCTTAGCAGCATATTGTGGGAATTTCATAACAATTTATCATATGCTGATGGAATTCAAGAATTGTGAAATCAATTTCGAATTTGATCCTGAGAACAATGAGAACCACAAGAAGATCCTAAGTATGGTTGATGAAGGGATATCAGGAGGTTTAATGGGTGATGATTATGCTGGGAATTTAAGACCTACACAAAAAACGTATTATTATGAATTTATCAAAAACTTCTTATGTCAGAGAAATGATGTATTTTTATGATAATAAAAAGGAAATGCTATAGAATAATTCCCCCACCTCAACAATCTCAAATCACATGACTCTTGGATTGATAAATCAAATCGCTTGTAAAACCTAGCAAAAATTTCAATTGTGAGTTTGACTTCGAGTGATCAATATGTATAAGAGTGAATTTCATCCGATAAACTATGATAATTTATTACTGGATGTGGAAAAATCGTTCATTTTGAATATAAATATCCCGATGATTGTACATACCATTGATTTTGGATTGAGTAGTTTGAGAAATTTCGAGCCATCAGTGAAGATATCAACAAACGAAGCGACTTTACTCCACGACAGAAAGTTATCAATATCCTTCGATATTCTACAATGGATAATGTTCATTGAAATTCTCAACTTAAATGGAGAAAATGACATTAGATATGTGGATGATATTTCTATAATAAACACAACTGTGAACGGTTTCAAAATTATACAATTATGTAGGAATGATAATTTTATATATTTAATTGGTGATGAGGTGACTAAGATACTAGAAATCAATAAAAATTCAATAAAGAAACGTTTTGACATATTAGTGAATCTCAATTTTTCATCTCATTATAGGAATTTTCTTTGTGTCATGAATGATATCAGAAAAAATAGTTCTGAGTCGATTGTAAAATTAATTGAAAATTTTTGTAACCTCAATCCCTCAATTGAGAATGTAATACTGAACGAATGTTTTATTTTATATAAAGATAAAATACTTTACGACATGGAAACAATGTAGAAAGGGTTATAATAAAACAACTTCCAATTAATTTTAATGTTTTTTTTTATTCAAAATATAATCAGAAATAATTCACGTCGTCATCACCATCATTATCAGAAAAATCATGAAAGCTTTCAGACATAAGGTCAGGAACCTCTAGTTTCCAGTACAAGTAGTGAAAGCGTGGATATATTGATAACAGAAATTTAATTAATGCTAAATATTTCAAGGGTGGTGGATTATACACTATTAAATCTTTATAAGTTCTGTCATCATCGTTTTTATGAGTATGACTAAGATGTCTAAAACAATGGTGTGTGCACTTGTCACTTTTTGCAAGCATCAACATTTCAGAAAATCGGGGATATGGGATCAGTTTCGTGGCGGCGCCACCATGTCATTTGCTTCGTTTTATCCTTGTTCTATCAAAGGAAGTCCAAGATACTCTCTCGTTTTATTTTGTTTTGCGTTGATATCGAATATCGATCAACGAGTGCAAAATATGAACTGGCCCATTTGGTCAGCTGTTAAGGAATATTTGTGATTTACAGTTCAATTTTCGTTGTAAAAACAAATTTGTCAACATTTCAACACTACCGAATAAGAGTTCAAAGAAGTATTTACAGTTCTTCTTCAAGATAATTTCCGTTTGACAACTTGAATTCGTGAGGGGGGTAATTCAATATTATTTTAATAAAACACAATTGATTGGTCAAATATTCAATATATTCAGTTGATAGAAAGGTAATTTTCACTATATCTATTCAGGAAGAATATTTGAAGAACAAACTCGAATAGATTTATCAATTTCTGATTCTCAATACATGCTCACAATTCACATTACGTATTTCCAATACAGTTTCTTTGAAATATTGCTGAAGTTGCCATAAAACTTAGCTATATCCTTCCCGAATGTTCGTTCATCTGATTTTTTCTGCCTCAAATTCCAACAACACCGAATTATTAGCTGTAGTTCTTGATTGTCCATACAGAAACCTGAACTTACTGAACGACATGTTGAATAAATGAATGTTCTACACCCCTTTCTCGAAACTAATACATTTTCACACACCAATAATCGCTTATAAATACAACATATTCGTTAGTCGTAGGAAAGTATTCAAATTATTTTCAAATATCAATTGACAATGCTCTGTCAAATTCTAAACAGCGCTACCTACAGTGGGAAAAATGAAACTGGTCCGATATCCCCACGAAATTAAAAACAATATCGAATCAGTGAATACACCAGAGTTTTAGACATCTTAAGTATGACATTTGCTGAAGTAAATATCGATTAACATAGATTCTTTTATTATTAACGCTTTCCTCTCTATATGACATGAACAATTACGACTCAAGCGTTCAAATATACTCAAATATAACTTGAATCCATCCGTTCTCTGATTATCAAACAATGTAGAATAACACATGACTTTTACTGTAATAAAGATTTCGTCTATGGAAATACTGTATGATATTGGTATAAACGTTTCCTCAGAGTCATCATCATAATCCTGGCTATCATCAGAATATTCATCCTGACTGTCATCATCATCAGAATGCCACCTCTCAGAGTTTTCATGGAACCATTCTCTCATTACCAGACGATGAGGTCCCACTATCCATATTTCAATTTCATCTAATGTCTGAATTAACCCTTGTAAATATAATACAGTTTTCCCAACGATCATCCATTCTTTGACCGGAAGTTCAGTCAATTCGTTGTATTGATTCAATAATTTTATTTTGAACTGGTCGGTTAATTGAGGTTGGAAGGAAAATGTCCTCTCCATAGCTGACATAGTATACTTCAGCATTATATCCTCACCCTTATTTTCTAAAAACTAAACTATTTTATAGTGACCCCACGGAAGTGAATGATGGTTTTCTGTTATAAAACGTTTTGTATCAGTTCTACATAGAGCCACTTTTTCTTGTTCCATTGAATAAACCCGATGATTTTCAGATATTATGTTTCTTTGAGTTATGATTTTACTTTGTCCATCAAATAGACAATTCAAATAATCATCAAATGAAATAACTTTCTTAACTACCCCCTTTTTAATTCCCTTCGCTTTTTTAGTGATATTATTGTTTGAATCAATTTTGAAAGAATACATTTTAGAGCGTAATCCAACAAACTCGCTCATTATAGCACCATTGTTCTCATCTTTCATGAGCCCTGGAACCTTTTTATTTACACGAGGAATATCATAAATATTGCTATCTGGATAATCTGAAGTATCAAAATGGGTGAGACAATCAAGTTTTATTAATTGATATGGATCTTGATCTCGAATTTCATAAATTAATGAATCAGTATCTACATATAATAGTGAAGAGTCGTTGAATTTAGTGAGACTATAATTATAATGAAAGTCGTATAAACAAGTTTGAAATATCTAGTACGGCAGAACCAATATACACAGGTTCATTGAAGATCAAATTAACTTTTTTCATTTCAATTGCCAATAAATTTTCCCCAAATATTATTCTTCCCTTAAAATGGGGGCTACTTATGAGATTTTTGGCGCCATAACGACCTTCCCATTTGTTCACTATTTTAACTATCCTATGTTTGCGTATGTTTTCCATTGTCTTACCAAATACGGCATTATTCATTAGTTTGTAAAGATTCTTTTCAAAATCGTTCGAAGCCTTCATTCTAAGCTCGGTATTGAGATCAATATAAGATTTAAGCCATGCTGATTGTTTGAATTTTAATATCCTATGGATTTTAGTGAGAACCATTCCGTTTTCTAAGGCCTGTTTCAAATTTCTATAATGTAAAATATATTTCTTCTTATCATATAATGTTGTTAACAATTTAGGTAATTTTGAACCAGGAGGTACTCGATTTTCCGGACAAAATGGTAAATCTGAATGTATATCATGTAGGTGTTTTGGATATTCCAGATCAACTTCTAAAAAATACCCTTCTGGAGCATTATCTGGAATTTGTATCACATCAATATTAGTGTTAGTCCACTCAAATTCATCATATGGAAGAAACTGACTCATTGTCCAACCATAGAGATTATTAACATCAAAGTAAATTATATATGATGATAACTTTTCAGAATCAAATGTAGTCATATACTTATTATTTGCCTTCGCATATCGATTAGAACACTGACTTATTCCACCTCTTATACTCTCTTCAATAAATAATATCATATCGATATCCTTGATAATTTGTAATTTCATTGATGTATATTTCAACATACAATCAAACGTAAACCCCGGGAGTGTATAATACCAAGCTGGATCTAATCCATAAGTTGTATGACAACTTACACGAAATTGTTCAAATATATCAGCTAGTAAAAGGACATCTGTTTTAAGATATAAATTGGAATAGTCTAATAAATTTTTACAATCAAAAATTGACCAGACTTGTTGAGCATGTGAATATTCCTCATCAGTTATATCTTCATTATTCAATTTATTATAAAATTTTTCTCTAGATGGGAGTGTAGTCTCTGTCAATTTTTCAATACTATCAATGTAATCATAGGGATAAATACCTTTTCTAGTAAGCAATTTATAGTGTTTAGCAGTTAAATTTGGAAAATGTGAGTATAAATTAATGAATGAGTCAGGTTTCAAGTAGGTTGCTAACTTTTCAAGAGATGATTCCATAAATCGAATACTATCAATAAAGCTATATTTAATTTGATGTCCCTCAAGATGAACTGTGAACGAAATATACTTTTCTTTATTCAATGGTAACACTGATATCTTAGCAAATTTAGAAAAATTTCTTATTAAGAAATGAGAGTCATAACCGCTTAAATTGTGGAAGACAACTGGTATCATAAATGATTTTTTATATTGTAAATTACATATCTTATGAGCCTGTCCTCTTATTTCACCCGTGAAATGATCATGATCTATTACAGATTCATCTCCAGCAGTAAATGACCTCTCACATATATGGCACAAATCAGACATTCCATTTTTCGGATATGATTTCATACGTTTTATGTTCTTTATTTCAATATTCAATTTATTTGCTATCATCTCTAATTCATCATTGAACCATTTCATACAATTTTCACCAGTATAACTGTTATAAAATGATTGAGATGAATCATGATTACATTTTAAGTAATAACCCACACTCATAGGTATATGCTCCTGATACTTAAATGACTTTGAAAATGTAGTTGAAGATGAATTATGTTTCTTCAAATATGATTCAATATCCGCATAAATTATATATGGAACTTTTTGTTTGTATACATAATTTTTGAATTCAATATGTGAATCAATAGGAAATTTGATCAATGAGGGATCATGTTTCATGCAATATTTCTTATGCTCATTTAAATTGTTTTCAGTGAGGAAATAGTTTAAACACAGGTCACAAATATACTTTTTCTTCGTATTTTTCGAAGGTTTCGAGGAAACAAGGCGAGATAAATTTTTGATTAGCACATAATGATATTTAATGGGTGTATCATCATGATCGTCATAATCAATTTCGCTATTTTCAGGAACGTATTTATCCTGAATGAGAAGTAAGTTGAAATGTATATCGAAATTTATTTGTGTGGATATACGTGTAGGCACAACCTCGAATTTATTCTTATTCAATTGTAGCGAAAAAATATTCACTGATAAATTATTAATTTTCTCGAATTTATGAATATCTCTAATGCTCATTGGAAATTTTATATCTTGACAACTAAGAACATTTTTGAAATATGGATAAGATTTCACACGATCACAATTTTTCTCTCTAGGATGAAGTCCAGCAACAATACTGCAAGCGAAACAAGCATTATCATAATTTTTGATATTAATACAAGCCTTTCGACGTTTGATCTCATCGGGCAACTCAATATATGAGCTACCATTCCCCATTTCAAATTTATTAATATTAACCTCAAGTGATATAATAGAATGAAGTGCGTAACCGCTGTCTTTTTCTTGAAATTCTTCTAATTTTTTAAGATTTTATCTGATATGAGCTCTGATAAAAGTCGGTCAAGATCGTAACCAGAATCAACAATGAAATTTTCTGATTTAAAGTATTTGAAATCTAGTATTTCAGAATCTCCAGATTTTTTTATGAACTCGCATCACCACAAAAAGTCGTATTCATTTTAATCATATTCAGTTTTTTCAATAGATTTTTCAATCTTCTTTTTATGAGAACAATGGCATCTACGAAAAACTCATTTATTTCAATATGTTTCAGATTTATAATAACTCCAGTTCTGACTCTACCAGTAAAGGTTGATTGAACATCTTCCCACTTTACCCTACGAGAACGTCTATTCCGTAAATCACCCCCCTTTTTAGATGAAACCATTCGTTGTAAAATTGTTTTATATCGTTTCAAATGATTTATGTTAGTTTGAATTTTGAATTTATGACTATGAATATTTGTTTTTTATCTTGTTGTATAATTTTATGTGATTATTTATAAGAACAATCCATCTGAGCTTACATTTGAAAGATTTAATTTTTTCTAAATACCTGAATGCTCTATGAAAAACTGATATAGAATCATCATTTACCTCCATTGCGACGACTTCTTTTATTTATTTATTTATTTATTAATTCGGGACACAAACGGGACGAACCCAAAGCAGTGTCCACAATTCAGTGTTACAGAAAAAAAAAATTTATCCACATATGAACATCAAGCCCTAAATTGAACACATAAATCGATGATTAAACAGAAAATGATATTATTATACAAAAATTATACAAAACAGTGTGGTATACATAGGAATTCATCTGAGCGACCTCAACCAACCGGTACCACGACTGCAGTTGCAACGGCGAAAATAACCAAGAAGAATGGACCGAAACCTAGAGGCAGAGTCAGAAAATATATCAATGTGAGTGACTTTAGACAGCTCATTAAATGTTTTCATTAATCTGTGAATTGGAGAGTTAAGAAAATAGTAAGTACTCGCAAAGTCAGTAAAAAATGTATCCGTGTGTCGAGTGTTATAAGAGGGAACGACCAACCTTACATAGTTGGACAAATGAGTACAATCGATTTTGTTGTTCACCAGTTTGTAAGTGAACATTGCATCAGCTATCCTTCTGCGATGCTCAAGAGGAATAAAGTTTAATTTCCGATAAACTTCGGATGTATCATTCACAAGAGGGAAGAATCGTCTCTGGCAATGTCTCACGAACCTCCTCTGAACACCCTCCAGTCTATCTATATAAATCCCATAGCGCGGACTCCACACAACAGACCCAAAACATAAGATGCTGTTGACGTAGGCCAGGAAAAGAGTGCGAGCCACGTCGGCACTCCGGAATTCAAATGATGTTCGAAATATGAAACCAAGCATCCGATTGGCCCTTTTCGAAATATTAAAGATATGCTGATCGAAGAGCAATTTGGAGTCCAACGTGATACCCAGATCTTTCACGGAGTTGACGTTAGAAATAGGCTCACCGAAAATTCGGTATGTAACTGGCACAGAGACGGGTTTTCTGGAGAAGGTAATAGAGCAGCATTTAGATAGGTTTAGAAGAAGCTTGTTTTCCTTGCAAAAATCAGCAAATCGATTTAAATCTTCTTGAATACGTACTGTGTCGTTAGGACAGGAAATAGAATGAAACATCTTTAGGTCATCGGCATAAAGAAGAACTCTGCAAAATTTAAAATATCTAATAACGTCATTAATAAAAAGCAAAAAAAGTAATGGGCCTAAGTGGGACCCCTGAGGTACACCAGATGTGATATGAACCGCTTCAGATCTGAAACCACCCAAACAAACACGCTGATGTCTATTAGTCAAATAGGACCCAAACCACCGGAGAAGACTCCCACACACACCAAACCCAGCAAGCTTAGAAATCATTATGGAGTGGTCAATTCTATCGAAAGCCTTGCTAAAGTCGGTATAGACAGCCCCAACCGAAAGTCCAGAATCCATATTCTCCAAGATGTATTCCACATATAGGGACATATTAGTCTCCACTGAGCGATTTTTCATGAAACCATGTTGTTCGGTGTTCAATATATTCTTGAAATCAAAATAAAGGAAATCCGTCACGATGCTCTCAAACAACTTACCAATCGCGCAGAGTTTAGAAATAGGTCTGTAGTTCTCAACAAGATTTTTATTCCCATATCATCGCGCTCAATATTGAAATTAGATAAATGCAGAGGAACCCCTTCAGAAGGTTCATTATAGATTATAGCCGAGGAAGGAAGAAAAACTGAGGCAAAATAATCAGAGAACTTATTACAAATTTCCTGCGGGCTAGTCGAGACACCACTGGGTGTACTGACAGAATCAGGCAAACAAGGAGAACCCTTCTTATTCCCCACATATCGCCAGAAAAACTTCGGATCATCCACAAATGCTACCCTCCACACTCGCCAAATACTTTTTGTAATCCTCCGAGATCAGATGCCTGGCTCTAGCCCTCAAAAGCCTGAATGTAGCGTAATCCAACGAGTTGGCATACATCTTCCACCGCTTATGAAATTTTTTCTTTTCCCTTATGGTTTTGATAGAAGCTAGGGAGTACCAAGTTGGATATTTTCTGCAGTATTTGGGATAAGAAGGGACTGAACTATCAAATATATCATCCAAAATCTCATAGAATCTATCCACAGCAGTATCTAGATCTTGGTAAGACAACTCGCGTGTCCAATCAATGGCACCAAGAGCTTCATTTATCGCACCAAAGTCAGCACGGTTGAAATTTCGATTGCGTGAATTACCCAAACATTCCTTATGTTGAACAGGAACATTTATATTAAACTGTAAAGTATTATGACTTGGATCTTCAGGAACTAGAGGGAATTCAGAGAGTTGAAAATCGGTTATATTGAAATTGTTATTAAGAACTAAGTCAAGTGTATTGCCGGAGACATTGACAAAGCTGTTGAACTGATTCAAGCCCGAGAGGGAAATGGCGTCCACGAAGGAAGCCGAACAGGGATCTCTAGCATTACTTGGGATACAGAAGGAATTTAGTGGGTTCATATTCCACTTTATTTCTGGCAAGTTGAAGTCGCCGCAGATAACAAAGGTATCGTTACAATTATTATTATTAACTATATCACATAGGCTACTTGTAAAGGAAGTTAAAGCCACCATGTCTCTCGGTGGGATGTAGGCACATCCAATGTGAACTCTAGCTTTGCTACCCCGATCAGGAACTATAGTTACCCAAATGTCCTCAGCTTCTGAGCACCAAGAGCTCTCAGAAAAACTCGTGAGATTATTCGAGACTGCCACTAGAACACCACCCCCCCTACTCTTGAGCGACGAGCCAGACCTTCTATCTCGCCGGTAGACTTTATAGGAGTTATTTAGTACCTCAGAGTCTAAGATATTATCATCGAGCCAAGTTTCCGTTAGACAAATTATATCATATTCACTCATAGATGAATTTCTGTTGAGTACTGACAATTTAGATTTTGTACCACGTACATTTTGATAATATACAGAAAGACCCATGAAAAGAAAACAAAAAACAGAAAGAAAATGAACTAACAAATACAAAACCGACTACAACTCAGAGGACTTATACGATCTTAGATAGATCCTCTTCACTAGAGACCCTAACGACCCTCGACCTATCATCCTTTCTAACGAAGATGAAACCATTGCGTGTCCAAGCAACCTTATAGTTTTTGTTGCGTGTGACCTCTTTGGTCTTTTTCAGAAGTTTCTTGTTTTTTGGAGTCAAGTGTTCATTAATATATAAATTATCAGAGATATTCTCAATCTTCAAGCCCTTGTTAGGTTGCAGTGACTGACGACGTTTGGTCTTAGATGCTCCGAGAAAATCATCCCGCTTCTGTTTCGATGTGAACTTAACCACGATAGGCTTTGGTCTAGAAATGTCAAATATTGGGACTCTGTAAAATCTATCCACATCGGATGAGTTAATGGGACAACCAATAACCTCTGCAACCTTAGATATGATATGAGAAACGTTCTCATTGGCTTTCTCGGGAACACCACAGATCTCCAAGTTGTTGACTCTACTCTGTTGCTCCAATACCTCCATGCGCTCCTGTAAATCCTTCACGGTAGATTTCAGCTGCATATTTTCTCTGGTTATCCGCTCCATATCGACCATCATTCGATCAATCGCAGACATGCTGCGCTCAAACGAAGAGACGGAGTCACTACAGAAGTTGACGGATTCAAGAAGAGTTTCATATTTAGCAACAAGGGACTTCATTTCTGATTGAATATTCTGCAGCACGCTGAGCGAGTCTGGGGAGGCCTCCACAACATTATGCACAGGAAAGGCGAGCGATCGCCGCTTATGCACATCTCCCCCGCTCCTGCATCCACCGCAGTTCCAAGAAACCCCAGGCATTTGAAAGCGAGGAACGTCACCTTTAGAAAGGTTCACGCATTTGGCATGAAAAAATTTCCCGCAACCACTGCATTTTAATCCCGGGGATCTAGAAGAGATGCTTCCCGTACATGTATCGCAATCAGGCATGGCGGAAGAAGAAGAAGGGATATAAAGGATTGGGCTATATACAGGGACACAGTCTTCACTCCACAGTGGCCCGTCTGGGAGGCTTGAAAGAACGAACAAAAAGAGGCCGAGGAGAAAAAAGGGAAGACAAAAGGAAAACAGACGGATAGTGTACGTTCTCCTTTAGAATGGAATTCCCACAGCCAGATGTCCCACGAAACCGATAAGGTATTACGGAGGTAAACAAACCTCCAGTGTGGGAGAATTATAACACCAATGTTAAAAAATGAGGAAGATGAACTGTATACCTACTTACAGTTTCAAACTCACTTCACGAATATAATTTAAAACGAAGTATTTATATCATCGGGAAAACAAACCAAACAAAAGGATCAATCACCGAGACGTGCTCGACAGAACGACATTCGATGAAAAAATGACGACTTCTAACAATTTTATTCTTCACTGAATTCGAAATTTGATACAGGATACTTCGTTCCAATATCCTTCACACCTGTGAATTTTAGAAAGATCTTCCCCTCATTCAATTGATCCAGGCACTCCTTCACAGTATCGGTAGCTCGTTTCGGTAGGAAGACTTTATTTTTCTCCAGCTCTAAGAGTATGGTCTTCCCATAACGAGTTTTCAACAGGCTCGCCTTTAAAATACGAAATTTCTCTCCAAGTGGTAAGTCTCGGAGCTTGATTGTAGATTTCTCTGAATAAAAACATGCTGTACTAACTCTTTCGAAATCCATTTTTCTGGATATCTTGAATTGAGAAGAAAAAAAATTTATAGAAAAACATTTTAGAATATTTTAAAATTTTACTCACCTAGATCACTATTGCACTAACTTGAAACGAATGATTGAAAACGTCGAATGTTATCTGTTTTTATACCTTCTTCATACCAGAGAAGGAAAAATATCTTCCATTTCCTTTATTTTTATTGCGGGAATAGGACAAATTACAATATGTCAGGTTTTCTTCATCCTGCATTGTAACAAGAAAATTCTTCGGTTGTAAAACGATGCCAGCTTCCTGTTTAAATTCTGCCAATGTTTCACTCGGTGGTATGTGATTGTATCGTATATGCGGTGTAGTGTGTCGTAGAAACCAATATCTCCCATTATATCGATATAATCTTCCATTTTCTTGATTCAGAACCACATCCTCATAATCTTTTGGAACATCACAAACATCGGATATTATGACATTTACATTTTCGAAGCAGAAAAATATTTTTCAATTTCCCAATTCGGAACCGCATCCTCATATTCTTGTCGAAACACGAAAACAATTCAATCCACAATGATAACAGAACCGTGAGATTAACATTGATTATTTTTTTCTTTCAATATTCTTATTCAAATCGAAATGATGAAAAACTTAAAACTCATGGACTCAATTAACTGCGGGGCGATACTCTGGAGGCGACACTCTGGGGCCCCCAATATTTTTACATCATTCAGACCCCCCAGGTACATCTCAGGGTTCAGTGTACTCCCAGGCGGCACGTGTAGTCCATGATCGCATCATCAACGTATCACCAACAATTCAATTTCCTTATCAGCGAGCTGGCGCGGCCGCGTTGATAAGGCGATCGCCTCGTAATTCGGATTATATAAAACTATCCTAGGTTCGAATCCCGTCGACTTCAAGATTCTTTTTTTTCCCCCTTTTTTTTTATTACGGCCCCAAAATACAACTACATCTCTGAACCCCCACAATGGAACCCCCTTTCAGGAGACTCAGCGCTCCGCGCCCCACTACTCAGGGCCCCCATATTCATACGATTTCTAATATCTCAAGGTCAAATTTGAGCTAGAACATACATTGCTATACTACTTCCGTATACCGGACGCAGCATTGTTTTTCAAAGTTTTCTCTGGTATTTCGAGGGATTCAACGACAGGGGTGGTCGCAAATCGTGAAGGACGTCGAGAGCTATCTTTGGAACAACTATAGATTTCATTCATCTTTTGATAAAAGAGTAATTCGATGTTGAAAAACATATCTCCAGACGCAGTAAAGTGCTTCTCATGAAATCTAAAGTATATTTTTAGTTCACGCGAATTCCGCTTCGGGATTACCAAAACCTGATGAAATGCGTACAACATGGGAAGCAATCTGGAGCGACGGAGGAGAACATAATGATGGAGCATCTTGGATTCGAGAGGCAGAGAAGGAATCAAAATATTACATAGTGGATAGAGTTACCATCACTGAAAATGATATAAGAGCAACACTAAAAAAAACAAACAACTGGTCTGCGCCAGGACCTGACGGGCTTCACAACTATTGGTGGAAACACTTCAGTTGCACACACAAACAAATAACAAAGTTGTTTCAGCAAGCCCTGGTAAATCCATCCCAATTACCACACACCCTGACTCTTGGATCACCCACATGATTCCGAAAGGACCAGGACACAATAATCCCAAAAATTATAGACCAATCACGTGCTTGCCTGTTATCTACAAAATCTTAACAGGAGTGATAACACAAAAAATATGGAATCATGTGAGAACATGCAACATTCTAGCACCTGAACAGAATGGATGCCGCAAAGATGCAAAGGGAAGTAAAGAGTTGCTAATCATTGATTCCCTCATTACCAAACAGGCAAAAAAGAAACAGCGGAACCTATCGATGGCATGGATTGATTATAGGAAAGCCTTCGACTCCATCCCACATTCATGGCTACTAAAAACTTTGAGATTGTATGGAGTTGAGGAGGCGATAATCAATCTTCTCAAACATCTCATGCTCACGTGGAGAACTAGATTGCACCTTAAAACGAACAGAGGTGAATATACAACAGAGCAGATCAACATCAGAAGAGGGCTTTTCCAGGGAGACAAACTGAGCACACTCTGGTTCTGCCTCGCAATTAACTTTTTGAGCAAATTGCTTAACAACACCAGGTACGGCTATATCATTGAAAAAAGAAATAACACCAAAATCAGTCATCAGCTTTACATCGACGACCTCAAATTGTACGCTGCAAATGAAGACCAACTATTAAAACAACTCAGAATCGTGACATCCTTCACAGAAAGTATAAAAATGGAACTGGCGGGCTTAGATAAATGTGCTGTACTACATATGAAAAGGGGAAAGCTGATAGAGGGAGAAGCCATGCTTATAAACCAAGGGTTAGAAATGCAGAGGATGGGACCAGAAGATACTTACAAGTATTTTGGAATTAAACAGGGGTTTGAAATCAGAACAAGAGAAGCCAAAGATGCTTTTAAAACTAAGTTCATGGAAAGGCTGAAGAAGGTACTCCAAAGTAAACTCAATGCGAAATCAACATTCACGGCAATTAAAGCGTGGGCGATGCCATGTCTCACTTATTCCTTCGGCATCATTAAATGGTCGACCACCGATCTAAGAGCAATAGATACCCAATACAAGTTAGAGTACTCTTGACTAGGTATGGAATGCATCACCCCCATGCTTCTGTAATAAGACTGCACATGCCGAGAAGTGAGGAAGGAAGAGGTTTACAACAGGTTCAAAACACCCACAACACTGTGGTCAAGCAAATGACAGAGTATTTTAAATCAAAGAACTTACCTTTCTTCCAAGCGATAGCTGAAGAGGACCAAAATATCACAGCTCTAAACCTGGCATCAACAACGCCCCCTATAGAAAGCCCAAACATCGAAGAAGCTGCACGAGAATAGCACGGTAAAGCCCTTCATGGAAGACTTGAAGGGAAAGGGCACTAATACTGCTCTATATGAATTTCTTGATGCCATATTACAAGCAATGGAGAAGAAGGATCTTGCATTGGGTTTATTCCTAGACTTATCAAAAGCTTATGACTGTGTTAATCATCTGAACTTGTTGAAAAAATTGAAACTGTATGGAGTAACTGGTGTGGCATATAACTGGATGATGTCTTTTTTGTCAGGAAGGAATCAACAAACTATGATTACAAAAAATGGTAAAAATTTTAAATCGGAAAAGAAGTTGGTTACATTAGGCATTCCACAAGGGAGCATACTTGGTTCTGTATTGTTCCTTATTTATATAAATGATTCACATAAAGCTGTTGCTGAACTAAATTGTTATTTGAATTGTCTTCTTGTTAATTATGCTGATGATAAGAATTTCCTCATTACAGCAGAGAATTTGCAAGCTTTACTAGATTATTTAGACAGTATTTTCAATAGTGTTAAGAAAAATAGTGGATATTCTAGAAAGTTTATTGAAACGACATGAACTCTCGAGCGTCAGCTAAAAGACTTACTCCTTTTGTTGAGCCTACATCGAATACACACATCTGTCATTCAGACCATAGAGTTAAGTTACTTGACATGATTGTTCAGCCTTAAATCAATAGATGTCTCTGGTGACGTTTTAAATATAAAACTAACACCCCCACTTATTTAAAATGTCTTAATCCTAAATTTTCAACAAAATAAGAGTGCTTGACATTCCCAAGACTCTTTGTCAAAATATCTGCTACCATTTCATTTGTACTCAAATAATCAACTTTAACAATTTCTCTTTCAATATTATCTCTAATAAAATGGTATTTTAGATCTATATGTTTAGAACGTTCATGAAACACTGGGTTGTAACATAATTTGTTCGCACCTTGATTATCATTATACAAAGTTATACAATTAATGCTACCATGAATTTCATTCATAAGATTTCTTAAATAAATTGCTTCTTTAGAAGCATCACTTATGGCCATATATTCAGCCTCGGTGCTTGATAATGCCACAGTTTTTTGTTTACAACTTTTCCAAGAAATTGCACCATCTGAACATTTAAAAACATAGCCTGTGTATGATTTTCTGTCTAACTTATCAGATCCCCAATCGGAATCTACATAACCTTCTAAATTCAAATTTACATCTTTAGAATAAGTTAATTTTAAATGTTTTGTACCTTTCAAGTACCTTAAAATCCTTTTTGCACATTGCCAATGGTATTCTGAATAATCACTATTAAATTGACTCAAATAATTGACAGCATATGTTATATCAGGCCTGGTTAAAACTGACAAATACATAAGACTCCCTATTAGCTTCTGATAAGGCAACTTACTTAAATCTTTATCTGATTTTTGTTGTTTATCTAAGTTCAAAGGGCTTTCTAATGGAGTTTTTACAGTTTTACAATTCTCCATACCAAAACTAGACAATATTTTATCAATATATCGTTCTTGATCTAAATAGATTTTGCCTTTTTCGTAATTTCTATCTATTCTTACTCCTAAGAAAAATTTTGCTTCACCTAAATCTTTGATATCAAATTCTTGACTTAATTTTATCTTCAAATCCTCAAGTTCACTTTCATTACTAGAGAAAAACAAAAAATCATCAACATACAATGCAATATAACTTACTGAATTTTCATCTTTCTTTATAAATAAACAATATTCAAGATTCGATCTGTTATAGCCTAATTTTGATAGAGTTTGATTAACTTTATGGTTCCAGGCTCTAGATGCCTGTTTAAGACCATAAACAGCCTTTTTCAATTTATAAAACTTGTGTTCTTGTCCTTCTACAATAAAACCTTCTGGTTGTTTCATATAAATTGGCTGATCAAGTGACCCATTCAAAAAAGCAGTCTTAACATCTAGATGCACAATTTTCAAGTTCAAACTTACAGCTAATGAAAACAACAACCGCAAATTAGAATGTCTTACTACCGGAGAGAATACATCATTGTAGTCAATACCGAACTTTTGTACGCACCCTTTCGCCACTAACCGCGCACGATACTTCACTCCGCCACTTTCACTGGTCTTCTTCTTGAAAATCCACCTGCATGGAACTATTGTTGCAGACTCTGGAACATCATCCACCAGCTCCCAGACATCATTTGTCTCGAAACACTGCATTTCCTCGGACATCGCCTTTTCCCATAGATCAGAATCTGGAGAAGAAAAAACTTCTTCCACCGTTACTGGATCTTCTGGATTACAAACTCCTGCACATGCAAAAGTGACATAGTCTTCATATAGTTTGGGTTTTGGCTTCCTACTTGATTTTCTTATTTCTGATGACACTTCATTGGATACTTCTTCTTCTTCTACTGATTGTTCTTCAGCTAACTGGTTTTCGCTGACCTGAGCCCCCACTGGTTCTGGTGACGGTTCAATTAATATCATTGATCTTGATGGAGTTTCTTCTATAACTGCATCTCTACTCACAATCACCTTCCTTGTGCTAGGATCATACAATCTGTATCCTTTAATGTTATCACTGTAGCCAACCAATACCATTTTTCTTGATTTCTTGTCCCATTTTAGTCTTTTCTCTTTGGGAATCATGGCCATTGCTTTACTTCCAAATATTCTTATTCTTGTGACATCAGGTTTCTGGTTAAACCACATTTCATATGGCGTTTTATCAATCCCTGAAACAGCAGAACGATTTCTTAAGTACACTGCACTTGCCACAGCTTCTGCCCAAAAGAGTTTCTTCATATTTGCATCAAACAATAAGCAACGAGCCTTCTCAACAATGGTTCGATTCATTCGTTCTGAAGTTCCATTCTGTTGAGGTGAATATGCGTTTGTTTGCTGATGTAATATTCCATGTTTCTTATAAAATGCTTTGAATTTATTAGAATCAAATTCAGTTCCTTGATCACTCCTGAAACATTTTATTTTAGAATTCTTCTGATTTTCTACATACGTTTTGAATTCCACAAATCTGTCGAAGGCCTCATCTTTGCTTTTGAGGAAATATACAAAGACCATTTTTGTATAATCATCTTCCAAGATGAAAAAATATCTTGAACCTCCTAGGGATGTTACTTCCATTGGTCCACATAGATCTCCATGAACCAATTCCAATACTGAAGTTGCTCTGCTTCCCGGATGGTTAAATGGATATCTTGATTGTTTTCCCTCGCAACAGACTTCGCAAACTTCGTTTTTCTTTGAATTTTCTTTGCAATCTAGACCATTCACAAGACCATTTCTCATTAAGTTAAGATCCTTGTAATTTAAGTGACCAAATCTTCGGTGCCATGTTTCTAAGGAAACAACCATATTTACTAGCATAGTCGACTTAGTTTCAGTATAATTTAACTTATACACATTGTTTACTAGACATGCTGTAGCTACTAATTGCTTTTTCACGTTGTAAATATCACATCCTTTTTGGTGAAATTTGACAGTATTTCCTCCTCTGATGAGCTGACTCACAGACAGCAAATTTGTCATCATACCAGGAACATACACAACGTCACGAATTGTAATAGGATTCTGTTTTTTATCAACTACAGTTTCTATTTCAATGTCACCTGAGCAATCTACAGCTAGTTTATTATCGTTAGCCACAGTAATTTCTTTCAATTCTGGATTTCGCTGTATGTTCTTCAGCCAGTCCTTTCTGGAAGTAATATGCATGCTGCATCCTGAATCAACATACCAATCCGTTTTGTTAAATACTCCACTGATAAAAACTGCATTAAAAGCACTGCTCGAATCTTCCTTCTTTTTGTTTTCTGGACATTTGTTCATAAAGTGACCTGTTTTCTTGCATTTATAACAAGTAACCTCACTTTTGTTTTTGTTTTTCTTGTTGGTGCTGCCACCTCTGTTACCTTTGTTGAAAGCTTTGTTGGCGAATGCTCCAGCTGTAGTGTTTTCTGCAATACCAGCGCCACCTAGGTGCATATCCAACAACCTGGACTTAATGGAATCTGCAGTAACGTCTATTCCAGAATGTTCAATGGCGATCACCATGGGTTCAAATCTTTCCGTTAAACCGGCAAGCATCAAGCTTCCGATCAATTCTTGACTGAGTTTGAAACCGGATCTATCCAACTTCTGGGATGTGTCTATCACTTGATTCACATAATGTTCCATTGATTCACAATTGTCCAAACGTAACGAGATTAATTTTCTGAGCAAACCAATTTTTCGCGCGAAACCACTGTCCTCGTACAAGTTTCTGAGTTTGTCCCACACTTCTTTAGCCGAATCACAATCTTTCACATGGATGTAAAGCGAAGCGTCTAATGTAAGAATCATTTTGGCTTTAGCCTTACCGATTAACACATTGTCTGTTTGCGTACCACTGATGCACTCCGTGAGTCCTTCTAGAACGAACACGTTTTGCAGAGCGAAAGCCCAATCTGCATAGTTCTCACGACCCATCAGTTTTGGGACACACGTTAAAAAACTCGTGGCCATTTTAGCACTCGATGTAATTCGCGTTTCTCAAATAAACTACTAAAACTTTCGTCCTGGGCCCATAACCTGTTAAGAAAAATAGTGGATATTCTAGAAAGTTTATTGAAACGACATGAACTCTCGAGCGTCAGCTAAAAGACTTACTCCTTTTGTTGAGCCTACATCGAATACACACATCTGTCATTCAGACCATAGAGTTAAGTTACTTGACATGATTGTTCAGCCTTAAATCAATAGATGTCTCTGGTGACGTTTTAAATATAAAACTAACAAATAGAATATCTGATTGGATCTCTAATGAGGGCTCAGTATTAAATGAGAGCAAAACAAATTGTGTAATGTTTCATACCAACAGAATTAACCCAGTAAATATAAACAAGGTGAAGTTAAATGACTTGGAAATTAGTTTGAGTTCAGAAACAAAGCTCTTGGGATTGATTGTAGATGCTGTATTATCTTGGGAAAGTCACATATTTAAGCTGAATAAGAAACTGAGTTCTGTATGTTATACTTTGAGAGTTTTGTCTAATTATTTAAATGAAGATGGCCTTAAAACTGTTTACTTTTCTAATTTTGAATCATTGGTGAGATATGGATTATAGTTTTTTATGGTAGTGCAAAGTCAGCAGAAACAATTTTTTTGAGTCAGAAGAGAGCGATTAGAATAATCAAAAGATTAGGTTTTAGAACATCTTGCAGAGGTCACTTCAAACAAATGAATGTGTTAACTACATCAGCACTTTATATTGAAGAATGTTTAATGTTCCTTGCGAAAAATAGGGAATATTTCAGAATGAACTTAGCATCTCACTCTTACAATGTCCGGGACTGTCACTATATGTATCCTGTACATAGGCTATCCCTGACAGAAAAAGGAGCTAAGTATTCATGTATGAAACTTTTCAATAAGCTGCCATCAAGAATAAGAAGAATCAACAACCAACGACTCTTCAATAAGGAAATACATGGGCTTCTGATGGAACTTGAGCCATATTCATTGCAAGAATATTTGGATTCAACTCTGTAATGTTTGTTTTTGTTATCTTGACGAATATTTCATTCTGATTGCATATAGGTATTCATACATGTATGTAGGATTTTTGAAATAAACGATATTATTATTATTATTATGACTTTAGCCTTGCGGCTTTCACACTCCTCTCCAGAGGAAAATTCACTTATCCCAGATATCTCAGATATCAAAAGGATTAAGCTCTGTTGGAGCCCTTTCCAGGTTTTCGGGCTCGTGGTGGTGGTCGGGTTCGGGTCGCTCCTCGGCTCCTTGCTGTAGGTTGGATTCCTGCTCCACCCGCACTTCCTGTCGGAGCAGACGGTGTTCCTCTGCATTCCCCATGTACTTGCGTCCAGTTCTCGCCGTTCCGAGCAGTACCGCCTTCTGCATGACTTTATAAATATTTTCGTCCAACTGAAGTTTTCTCAAATTCTCTAGTAGTTTCTTCGGTATCAGGCCTGTAGATGAAATGACAATAGGGATGGTCTTTATATCTTTCAGCTTCCACTGTCTTCTGGTTTGTTCCTCGAGATCTCTGTATTTTGAAATTTTTTCAGTGTGTCTATCTAGAAGATTGTTATTATTTGGAATTGCCACGTCGGTGAATAGTGCTGTGTCCTCATCCTTATTGAGCAATATGAGGTCTGGTCTATTGTGGGTTATTTTCCGGTCTGTGAGAACAGTGCGATCCAAGTAGAGCTTGTGATGTTCGTTTTCCAGCACAGCATCTGGATGGTAATTGTAATAAGGAACCCTTTTCGAAGTTAGAAGTTGGTATTTTAGTGCCAATTCTTGGTGAAGAATCTTGGCAACAGCATCATGCCTATTTTTGTACTCCGTGCCCGCGAACTTCTGACATCCCCCGGTGTTGTGCTGGATAGTTTCATGTGTCGCACAGCCATAACGACAGCTATCGTCCGCCACTGAGGCATCCTTGGCGATGTATCTCATGTAATTTCTTGTTGGAATCACCTGATCCTGGATGGCGAGCATGAAGCCCTCTGTCTCAGGAAACAACCTTCCGGAAGTCAACCAGTAGTTCGACGCAGATATGTCGACGTAATCATGGTTGACCTCAATCTGGTGCCTCCCATGCAAAGGTTTGCCAATCAGTTTCTGCATTTTACTTTCTGCAGAGTGTTCGACGGATTCCAAGTGATCCTGGTGTAGCTTTAACGGTGTAGAAGTATCAGCAACACAAACTACTCGATGGAGTTCTGACGAAGCTGCCTTGCTCAAGAAATAGTTTCGAAGTCCTTCAATTTCCTGGGACATACGGTTGGACAAATCAACAATTCCTCTACCCCCAAGATGTCGTGGCAGCTCTGTCCGTTCAATTGAGCTTTTGGGGTGATGTTTATTGTGTTTAGTCAGCATCGTCCTTATTTTTCTCTGTAAAGCTGCTAAATCGGTGGTCGTCCAAGAGATAATACCAAATGAATGGCTCAGCGTCGAGCAAGCGTTGGTGTTAATCGCTTTTATCAGATTCTTGCTGTTAAGACCAGTTCTCATTACCCTCCTCAATCTTCGGGTGAACTCCTCCGTTAATTCTTTCTTCATTCTAGTCTGATTGATTTTTCTTGCCTGTTTTATGCCTAGATACTTGTATGTGTCTCCTTCCTTTAATGCTTCAATTTCTGCACCTTCCTTGAGTTTGAACGTACCATCTTCTATTTTCCCTCTCGTTATGTTTAGCAGTCGACATTTTTCTAGTCCAAACTTCATTTTGATGTCTTCCGAGAATCCTTCCACCATTTTCAGCATCAGTTGCATTTGTTTTTTGGTAGATGCGAAGAGTTTCAAATCGTCCATGTAAAGGAGATGATTTAGTTTCATCATAGTTCTACTGCCGCTCTTGATGGAAAATCCGTAGTCCGTAGAATTCAATCTATGAGACAAGGGATTCAGGGCCATGCAGAACCACAGAGGGCTCAGCGAGTCTCCTTGGAAAATTCCGCGTCTTATTGGAATAGGTCCTGTTGTAATGGAGCAATCTGCTGCTTTCATTTGAAGACAAGTACGCCAGGTTGACATGGCGTTTTTCAGGAACTTAACAATATTGGGATCCACCTTGTAAATCGTCAAGATCGTCAAGAGCCATTCGTGAGGTATAGAATCGAATGCTTTTTTGTAGTCTATGTACGCAGCGTAAAGATTCCTTCGCTTGGAGAACGCTTGATTGCAGATAACTGACCCCGGGTTTCATAAAGCTTGATCGCGGAATAAACGCTTGATTGACGAATAAACGTCAATTTGTTTTCAATCGATAATTCAGTCATGATCGTTCAGATTATCATTCTCGCATCAAATTATGATGTTCATACATCCATTCAATTATTCTCAATTGCTACTTCTTGAATATATTCAGAAATTAAAAGGTTTCAGTGATTTCGTTTCAGAAATCGAGTGACTGTCAAAGCGTTGATCGGACAATCAAAGCTTTATGAAGCCCGCTGTTAATCTATTATTAGCTGTTCTTTGCACCCTCGGCTGTCTTTGGTGCATCCTTTCTGTTGCATGGCGATGATGTTATTTCTTTCGCAATGGTTGTGAATATATTCACAATATTGTGAAAATAATAATATTATTTTTTTTTTTTTTTTTTTTTTTTTTTTTTTTCGTCGTGTGAGGGGTAAACCCTTTATGGGCACCCAGAGGGTCCGCACTCTAGGTAGTGTGAGACTCCGAGATCTTGTTTGGCTACTCACTAAAAACCCCTCACACATTCCACGGAGAAGTTCTTCGTCCGGCCCTTGCAGCGTCCCTTAACAAAAGAGATGAGCTGCAAGTGGCATCTAGAGTTCATGGGATCTGATGATATGCAGTGACCCAAGCAACACCGCCTTCTGCATTCTGTGCGCTAGTATCTCGGCCCAAGATCTGCAGGCCGGAATAATCTTCAATTCTTCTACGTAGTTGGCTCTCATTCCTCCGAGACATCCTATGATTAGTACAACCATCCTGACTTTATGACCTGGGTACATAGTTCCAAGCTCGAAAACAAGATCTTTGTATTTTTGCCTTTTCTGCTCTTCCTTCATCATCATGTTATTTTCTGCAGGGGATGAGAATTCCACGACGAACAATTCCTTCAGCTCTTTGTCCAAAAGAAGTATGTCTGGCTTTATTGCATTGATCTGCCGTGTTGTTGAGACAGGATAGTTCCAGTATATTCGAGCTTTCTCGTTCTGGACCACCGCTTCAATCTCCAGAGGCACATATGGTAGCACCGGTTCTTTGTCTATCTCATATGCCGCCCTCAGATGGAAGTAGAGAACTCGGAGTGCCGCGTTGTGTCTCTCTATATACCCCGATGGAGCATGGACTCTGCAGGCGGAAAGAATGTGCATAATCGTTTCTTGTTGACTATGGCACGCTCTGCACGTTGTTGGGGTGTCCATTTTCATGATGTTCTTTTTATACCATCTGGTATTTATTACTCCATCCTGACACGCCATCACAAATCCCTCCGTCTCTGACTTAAGGCTAGCCGACCTTAGAAAGGCGAAAGACAATTCTTCCGACAGGTCTTGGTCTTTTAAACTCCTGAAAAATATGGAGTGCAGGCTCTTACTCATATGATGTTCGAGTAATGTATTCGACTGAGACTTCCGGATCAGTCTTGCTAGCCTTCTTTGGTCCGCTCGAGTGATCGGTGCTCCAGCACTCTCAGGATCGATCGACACGCCGGTTATACCGAGCTTCTCCTAGGCTCTCTGTGCAGCTCGGAATAGGAAGGCTCCGTGGTTCGCGAGTTCATGCTGAGCTACAAACTTCAGAAGCGGATCTTCACTTCTAAGGACCCTTACTGCTGTTTCCAATGTTTGTTGATAGTGTTGATATTCCAAACATTGCAATCCTCTACCCCCCTGGCTTCGGGGAAGGTATATCCTCTGAATCGAGCTATTTGGGTGAAGGCTACGATTCATGTTCATCGTTTTTCTTGTTGACCTATCAAGATCGAGGAGTTCGTTCACCGTCCAGTTTACCACCCCGAAAGAGTAGGTAAGTATCGGGATGGCTAGCATATTTGTAGCTGATACTTTGTTCTTTCCTGACAGCTGTGATTTCCAGATGTCTCTCAGCTTCTTCTTGTAGCTGGCTGATAAGGCGTCCTTTATCTGGGTTGTCTTCAGTACTCCCCTCTGTTTCATCCCGAGAAACTTATAAGTTTCTCCGTCTTCCAGGCGTCGAAAAGTCATTCCGTCTTCCAGTTGGATATCTTCTCCTGGATCATCAACCCTTCCCCTGCGGAGATGAAAAACAGCACACTTGTCCAAACCAAATGACATTCCCATTGCAGAGGTGTACTCGGAAACGATATTCAATAGTTGCTGTAGTGCGGTCCTGGAGGGAGCGTAGAGTTTCAAGTCGTCCACGTACAAAAGATGGGAGATCAGGTGGTTCCTTCTGCCTGGTGGACCGGCCTTGTATCCTATTTTGCTTGCTCTCAGCTCAATTGATAGTGGCATGAGTGTTATGCAGAATAATAACGGGCTTAGCGAATCTCCCTGGAACACTCCTCTTCTGTACCTCACCCATCCCGTATAAACGGTTCGTCCCTCTGCTCGGATGGCAAACTTCGTTTTCCACAACGCAATGATTCTTTCTATCGCATGGATGATGTTAGGGTGGACTTTCAGCATTTTTAATAGCCGTATGATCAGGTCGTGCGGCGAGGTGTCAAATGCTTTCGCGTAGTCTAACCATGATGTATGTAGGTCGCGCTTGTAATGTCTGGCGTCTAGGCATACGCTCTTGTCGATCAGCAAGTTGTCCTTGCATCCTTTCTTTGCTCCCCTCTGTTCGTAGATACTGTCCCACACTGGTCCAATAACCCTCAGAATTCGATCTTGAATAACACTTGTGAGTATCTTGTACAGTGTATTGAGGCAAGTGATTGGGCGATAGTTCTTGGGTTGCCCTAAGTCCCCTGATTTTGGTATCAGCACTGTCCTACCCTCCACCAACCATGAAGGAATGGGCTCACGGCGAATCAGTATTCCGCTGAATAATCTTGCCAGGTGTTTATGTGTAGCCGGAAAGCTCTTCCACCAGTAGTTCTGAATACCGTCTGGTCCGGGTGCTGTGAAATCATTCTTGTTCTTAAGGGCTTGTCTAATATCTTCGGCTGATATTTCAGAAAGTTCGTCGTTCTGCTGTAGGGTTTGATCACACATCTGCTGGAACCTGGGAAGTGCTGGAGTATCCCTGGTTTTTGCTGGTTCTTCGTACATGCTTTTCCAAAACTCTTCGACGTCCTGAGGTGATGGTGGGTTTTGCACCTTTTGCTGTTGAGGTTGAAATAATTTCGATGGTTCCGCGGTGAAGGTGTTGTTATCTTCGATCCATCTTTTTCTCCTTATCAATTTCTTTCGTGCTGCTGCAAGTGATCTTATTTTATCTACAGCTTTCTGCTTCAGTAGATGGACTGTGGGCAAGTTAACGGTACCATGTATAGCACGAAGCTCCTCAATCATCTCCCTCATTCTCTTGCTCGGTTTAGTTTTTCCTTTCATAACATCTATGACACATTGGTACCAAGATGCCTGCTGCCTCATTGATTTTATTTTGATGTCAAGGCGATTTAGCCTTTTCCTATGCTTATTATTATTATTCGCAGCTGTACTTTTCGGTGGACATAGTAGATAAGCGGCTGTTCTCACTGCAGCCTCCACCTCTTCCAGTGAACAGGTCTCGTTAAGATGATCTTGAATGATGCTATTCAAAACGGCTAGATCTTCAGCCTTGTGTCTTGATTTTATCCGGGTGGGTTTGATCAGTGGGTCTCCAACGGCAGCCTCAAATGCCTCTTTTGTATTGTCGATTAACTCTGATGAATCTCTCACTGTCCTTGGCCTTTGTTGCTGTCGGTCTGGAGCATCTGTCACCTGCTCTCCAGCTAGTTCTATCTCTGGAACTTCTCTCACTTGTTCCGTTCTTGGCCTTGCTTCCAGGGCTACAGCTTCACTTCTGTGAGTCATCGCTTGGTGTTGTTGGTCTGGAGCATCTGTCACCTGCTCTTCAGCGCGTTCTATATCTATATCAGGTTTTGCTGCGTCATGTAGTTGAGGTCTGGACAATTTTCGCACCACAGACCATGCAGCCTATTCATGTATCCCCTTCTGTCGGGTCCTGATCTTCTATATAGCGCAGACAGCAGGCTATGCTGCTCGGGCGTCCACTTGTGGCGTCCCCTTTGTGCTGTCCTGTTTCGGCTGCCGGTTCCGACTACGGGGTGCTCTTGCGAGCTTTGAATCCCTATGCGACCGACAACCTGAACTCTCTCCTCGTCGATGTCCTCCTCGTCTAAAGGCGTAGCTTTTTGTGTGGCAGGCGCCCGCCTTCTCAGCGTTCTGCCGTTGGTGTCTCGCATGCTGTCACGTCCAGCACCAACTCCAGACGTGCCCTGACGATCCCCAGGCAGCGACTGTTTTCCGAGGCTTAGCTGATTTCTTTCCGACATCGGCTGAGAGTTATTATTATGACTTTAGCCTTGCGGCTTTCACACTCCTCTCCAGAGGAAAATTCACTTATCCCAGATATCTCAGATATCAAAAGGATTAAGCTCTGTTGGAGCCCTTTCCAGGTTTTCGGGCTCGTGGTGTTGGTCGGGTTCGGGTCGCTCCTCGGCTCCCTGCTGTAGGTTGGATTCCTGCTCCGTCCGCACTTCCTGTCGGAGCAGACGGTGTTCCTCTGAATTTCCCATGTACTTGCGTACAGTTCTCGCCGTTCCCAGCAGTACCGCCTTCTGCATCACTCTATAGATATTTTCGTCCAGCTGAAGTTTCCTCAAGTTCTCTAGTAGTTTCTTCGGTATCAGGCCTGTAGATGATATGACAATAGGGATGGTCTTGACATCTTTCAGCTTCCACTGTCTCCTGGTTTGCTCCTCCAGATCTCTGTACTTCGAAATTTTTTCAGTGTGCCTATCTAGAAGATTGTTATTATTTGGAATCGCCACATCGATGAAAAGTGCTGTGTCCTCATCCTTATTGAGCAATATGAGGTCTGGTCTATTGTGGGTTATTTTCCGGTCTGTGAGAACCGTGCGATCCCAATAGAGCTTGTGATGTTCATTTTCCAATACAGCATCCGGATGGTAATTGTAATAAGAAACCTTTTTCGAACTTAGAAGTTGGTGTTTTAGTGCCAATTCTTGGTGAAGAATCTTCGCAACGGCATCATGTCTATTTTTGTACTCCGTGCCCGCGAACTTCTGACATCCCCCGGTGATGTGCTGGATAGTTTCATGTGTCGCACAGCCATAACGACAGCTATCATCCGCCACTGAGGCATCCTTGGCGATATATTTCATGTAGTTCCTTGTTGGAATCACCTGATCCTGGATGGCAAGCATGAAGCCCTCTGTCTCAGGAAACAACCTTCCGGAAGTCAACCAGTAGTTCGACGCAGATATGTCGACGTGATCATGGTTGACCTCGTTCTGGTGCCTCCCATGCAAAGGTTTGCCAATCAGTTTCTGCATTTTACTTTCTGCAGAGTGTTCGACGGTTTCCAAGTGGTCCTGCTGTAGTTTTAACGGTGTAGAAGTATCAGGAACACAAACTACTCGATGGAGTTCTGACGAAGCAGCCTTGCTCAGAAAATATTTTCGAAGTCCTTCAATTTCCTGGGTCATACGGTTGGACAAATCAACAATTCCTCTACCCCCAAGATGTCGTGGCAGCTCGGTCCGTTCTATTGAGCTTTTGGGGTGATGTTTATTGTGTTTAGTGAGCATCGTCCTTATTTTTCTTTGTAAGGCTGCTAAATCGGTGGTGGTCCAAGAGATGATACCGAATGAGTAGCTCAGCGCCGAGCAAGCGTAGGTATTGATAGCTTTTATCAGATTCTTGCTGTTAAGGCCAGTTCTCATTATCCTTCTCAATCTTCGGGTGAACTCCTCCGTTAGTTCTTTCTTCATCTGGCTCTGATTGATTTTTCTTGCCTGTTTTATGCCCAGATACTTGTATGTGTCTCCTTCCTTCAATGCTTCAATTTCTGCACCTTCCCTGAGTTTGAACGTACCATCTTCTATTTTCCCTCTCGTTATGTTGAGCAGTCGACATTTTTCTAATCCAAACTTCATTTTGATGTCTTCCGAGAATCCTTCCACCATTTTCAGCATCTGTTGCATTTGTTTTTTGGTAGATGCGAAAAGTTTCAAATCGTCCATGTAAAGGAGATGATTCAGTTTCATCATAGTTCTACTGCCGCTTTTGATGGCAAATCCGTAGTCCGTAGAGTTCAATCTATGAGACAAGGGATTCAGAGCCATGCAGAACCACAGAGGGCTCAGCGAATCCCCTTGGAAAATTCCGCGTCTTATTGGAATAGGTCCTGTCGTAATGGAGCCATCTGCTGCTTTCATTTGAAGACTAGTACGCCAGGTTGACATAGCGTTTTTCAGGAACTTAACAATATTGGGATCCACCTTGTAAATGTTCAAGATAGTCAAGAGCCATTCGTGAGGTATGGAATCGAATGCTTTCTTGTAGTCTATGTACGCAGCGTAAAGATTTCTTCGCTTGGAGAACGCTTGATTGCAGATAACTGAATCAATTATTAGCTGTTCTTTGCACCCTCTGCTCTCTTTGGTGCATCCTTTTTGTTGCATGGCGATGATGTTATTCCTTTCGCAATGGTTGTGAATTCGATTTGAAATGCACGATGTGATTAATTTGTACATCGTTGGAAGACATGTGATTGGTCGGTATTTCGATGGGTCTTCTGTATTCCTTTGGCCTTTAGGTAACAGGTACGTTGTGCCATGTGTAAGGAATATTGGCATTCTTTCAGGATTTTCAATGACATCATTTATTGCGGAGGTCAATTTGTCATGCATGATCCAAAGTTTCTTGATCCAGAAGTTCTGTAATCCATCAGGCCCAGGTGTTTTCCAGTTGTGTAGTCCTCTGATAGCTGATTTTACTTCTTCAATTGTGATTATGTCATGTTGCATCGGCTCATATTTTACAGCTTCAGACTTTTCATCTTCAATCCATCCGGTATCTCCATTGAACTGAGGTTTCGTTGATAATTGTTCGGTCCAGAATTGTTCAATGGCTTCTTTTGGTGGTAACTTTCCATTTTCTCCATCAGACGATGTGAGTGACCGGTAGAAAGATTCTTCCGACTTTTCGAATGAATTGTTGTCTCTTTTCCGGCTATAATCGCTTTTATATCTTCTCAGGCGTTCTGCATACAGACTTAGCTTTTGCTTCAGAGTGTCGAGGCAGTGGTGAGCTGTAGCATTCTCCGTCTCTCGTTCTGTGTGTGTTCTGTTTCTATCCATGATTTCTTTGGCAGCTTTCACAACCTTCCTTCCGCGATTCCCGTTCACGTACTCCGTCAGTCGTCCAATGTCTCTTCTTAGTCTCTCTGTTTTGTGTTGAAGACGTTTCTGCCATGGTGGCGCATATAATTTGTGTAATTTTGGACCATCGTTGTTCGTTCGGCGAATTTTTGCCCCTATAGTTTTAGCCGTCGTTAGCGCTGCACAGTAAAAAACTAGATGAAGATATTCCAATGAACTTCCATTCTGTAGGTACTCAGGTAAAACGTCCTTATTCAAGATGTCGATTATGAGTGACAGTTTCTTGGATGTATTGAGTCGGGGAGGTGCTATTCGATGAAGAGGATCTGTTCCTTCCAATTCGGCAAAGTATCTCCTCATCTCAGAGTCAATTTGTCGGTGGAGCTCTTCCCTATCGTCCTGGTGTTCTGCCTCACTTGGGTTGCAAGATGGACTTTCAGCGTCAATTTCTTCTGGCTGTTGTTGTCCAGGCATGTGAATCTCATCAGAGGTGTTGGTGTCGCTCTCTGTTACTGGCGGACGCTGAAGTTCTTGTTTAATTGCGTCGATTCTGGCCATTGGTATTAGTTCATTTCTCAGAATTACGCGGTACTGGTCTGCCACCCGTTGTTCAGTGACATTTATATTTGGGTAGGCGTTGCAGAATTCCTCATGGAGCCTTTTCCTATAGTTGTTCGTGTTCTGCCCTAGTCCCGTGATGGAGTTATATATGCGCACAATAGTTTC
>NC_058194.1:6575229-6590229 GCF_907165205.1 Coccinella septempunctata | reverse complement strand
TATGTATATCAGAAATTAATATGAACCAATATTCAATAAACCATCATAGCATACATATTCCAGTTACTTACATATGTCGGTATTATTTAAAGAATTTTCAGAACCACATTAAAAAAAAACTTGCAGACATATGCAAGACCTGTATGTCAGTATAGTTTATTGGTGCTTTTTTTTATGATTTCCTTATGATATGGTCTCTTCATGACACAATATACAAATTGATTAATGAATGAACAAAACACTCACAGCAGGTTTCATAAAACTTTGACTTTATAAACAATTTGACAGTCACTTGGTTCCCAAATGGAAATCAATAAAACCTCTGCATTTCTGAATATATTGAAAGAGTAGCAATTGAGAATCATTGAATGGACCTATAAAGATCATCATTTTCACTTAATAGGCCGTTCATGCATACAACAATTTACGTCGATGAACAGTTCTCAATTGACCTGCAGTAAAATGTTCATTGCACATGGTGTAGTTAGTAGTGTTTGCTGAAGTAATTGTCTTCAAGCCCTGAGAATTTTATCCACTTCGGAGCACTGAAAATAAGAATCAATGAATGACCGATTCACATGTTAGGACTTTTAATACTTATGGCCGTTTGCACCGTTTCTCTAAACAAAGATTATATTCTTGAACAACGTTTAATTCCCTAACCGGGTTGCACCGTTCCTAAACGTTGATTATAAGGCCCTTAAACGTCGTTTAAACTAAACGCAGAAATTTGCCCGTTTGAAGCTCGATTAAGACATTGATTGAAGTAATACTTCAAAATTCGATTGACAACTGTGTTTTCTATTTGTGTTGATATGAAATTCGAATTAATAATGGATGATTTGGAAGATGAGATAGTACTCGATGATGATCTTGATGCACTTGGCAATACTGAATTTGGATTTCCCAGACGTTTACTCGGAGAAAAAATTATTTCGAAGTGATGGAAAACCTCATTATTTTCAGAAGATTTCTTTTAACGAAAGAAACCGTGTTATTTTTGTTGCCATATATGGAGAATGATTTGGAATTTGATAATTAATTATATTATAGAAATATAGATATTTCAGGAATAATAGTGTGGCAACAATAAATGAATTGATAGCTATATTGAGGTTTTATGCTAGTGCTGGTTACTTGGCTTCTGTTGCCAATTTCATAAATGTAGATGTATCGACAGCATCAAGAATTATTGCTAAATTTTCATTAGCAATTGGTAAATTATATTCCGAATTCATTAAAATGCCCAAAGATGAGGAAACAGTGCAAATTCAACGGTCCTTTCACAAGAAGGCTTCTTTTCCTAGACTAATAGAATGTGTGGATGCTACTCATAATCGCACTTCAAATTCGAAATACAACACCGAAATTCCAAAAGAAATGTTCGAATTTTCCACCTTGACAACAGAACTCTAGACACAAAACCTTGACTTCTTTTTTTTTTATTTATCTTCTATGATGTGCTTGGCTGAAATTTTGAATTTTTTATGGTGTGAGTGTTGCCAAACCTATCGATGATTAAAGTCATAGACATAGAGACATGGACTGTGCCTTCCCTTTATATCTATGCATGAAATACGGTCAAAAAAAGTGACAGAGAGAAAAACACGTCGGGAATGCAGTTGTCTTTTTCTAGAATTTTGATTGGTCTACACTCACCTCTATGAGAACAAAAAAGAGAAAGGTATGTCCCGACGAGCTTTTCTCTCTTTCTAATAAATTGCCAATTTCATGCTGGCATTGCTCAGTCCATGTCTCTATGTCTATGATTAAAGTAAACAACGATTATGATTCGACGGTGCAAACCGTCAACCGCTAAGCAACGTTTAAATATTAAACATCGATTAGTTCAACCATGGTTACCAGCGAAACGGTGCAAACGGGCATTACGCTTCCATTTTCCTTAGTTGAGTGAAAAACTTAATTACGTAAAATACATTTTATTATTTGATCCACCGTTCTTCACCATTCAATAATTTTCGAACAATATTTTGATGTTCTCACCAAGAAATAAGACAAAAAACTCCAAAAATCAGCAACTAGAACGAGCCAGATAAACAAAAAGCGGAATGAGAATCAAAACATTCAAAACCTCTTTGATCAAAATTGACGTCTGAAATCTTAAAAAATGTCATATATTTCTGCAAATGGCACTCAAATTAATATTTCAACCAGTCCTAGCGTTTTAAAAACACGCGTGACACACAGATGTCGCTCAAATCGCTTTAGTAGCCTCGTTTCCCATCTTTCTACTCTATAATCTTTGCTCACAACGTCAGGATTGATAGAACTGAGCAGCACCTCTAAGCTGACCAGCTTATTCGACAGACACAGTGTATTTAGTTGGAATATAGAGAATTTTCTGTTATTGGTTTATGGTTTTTGTCGTGGAATGAGACACCTCGCTTCCTTTAAGTGATTTTATTAATTATAATTCCGAAGACTACATCGACTACGCATTGAATTTCACTCTTCTTACATAACCTTTTTTTTTACCGACGCATCTTTCATACCATAGAGAGCAAATCATAGATAAATTCTTCATACACAATATATATATATATATATATATATATATATATATATATATATATATATATATATATATATATATATATATATATATATATATATATATATATATATATATATATATATATATATATATATATATATATATATATATATATATATATATATATATATATATATATATATATATATCATAAAAGTACGTCAATTTCAGTTGAATTATTACCCATGGTCTTGTTTTTCTGAAGCTACCATATTTATTGTCATGGTATTGTAAGTTTTAGCCTAAGAGAATTTGAACTTTTGTTATGAGATCTTTGTATTTTCCAGTTGCTCCTGAAGAAGTCAACGATAGTTGACGAAATATAGAGCTTTAATACAATTTGACTCTCATTGGAATTTTGCCCTGAAAAATAGTCGAAATACCCTTAATTTGAATCAATAATTTTACAAACGACTAGTATCCTATAACTTCTATATATATATATATATATATAATAATAATATATATATATATATATATATATATATATATATATATATATATATATATATATTCGGAGCACTGAAAATAAGAATCAATGAATGACCGATTCACATGTTAGGACTTTTAATACTTATGGCCGTTTGCACCGTTTCTCTAAACAAAGATTATATTCTCAAACAACGTTTAATTCCCTAACCGGGTTGCACCGTTCCTAAACGTTGATTATAAGGCCCTTAAACGTCGTTTAAACTAAACGCAGAAATTTGCCCGTTTGAAGCTCGATTAAGACATTGATTGAAGTAATACTTCAAAATTCGATTGACAACTGTGTTTTCTATTTGTGTTGATATGAAATTCGAATTAATAATGGATGATTTGGAAGATGAGATAGTACTCGATGATGATCTTGATGCACTTGGCAATACTGAATTTGGATTTCCCAGACGTTTACTCGGAGAAAAAATTATTTCGAAGTGATGGAAAACCTCATTATTTTCAGAAGATTTCTTTTAACGAAAGAAACCGTGTTATTTTTGTTGCCATATATGGAGAATGATTTGGAATTTGATAATTAATTATATTATAGAAATATAGATATTTCAGGAATAATAGTGTGGCAACAATAAATGAATTGATAGCTATATTGAGGTTTTATGCTAGTGCTGGTTACTTGGCTTCTGTTGCCAATTTCATAAATGTAGATGTATCGACAGCATCAAGAATTATTGCTAAATTTTCATTAGCAATTGGTAAATTATATTCCGAATTCATTAAAATGCCCAAAGATGAGGAAACAGTGCAAATTCAACGGTCCTTTCACAAGAAGGCTTCTTTTCCTAGACTAATAGAATGTGTGGATGCTACTCATAATCGCACTTCAAATTCGAAATACAACACCGAAATTCCAAAAGAAATGTTCGAATTTTCCACCTTGACAACAGAACTCTAGACACAAAACCTTGACTTCTTTTTTTTTTATTTATCTTCTATGATGTGCTTGGCTGAAATTTTGAATTTTTTATGGTGTGAGTGTTGCCAAACCTATCGATGATTAAAGTCATAGACATAGAGACATGGACTGTGCCTTCCCTTTATATCTATGCATGAAATACGGTCAAAAAAAGTGACAGAGAGAAAAACACGTCGGGAATGCAGTTGTCTTTTTCTAGAATTTTGATTGGTCTACACTCACCTCTATGAGAACAAAAAAGAGAAAGGTATGTCCCGACGAGCTTTTCTCTCTTTCTAATAAATTGCCAATTTCATGCTGGCATTGCTCAGTCCATGTCTCTATGTCTATGATTAAAGTAAACAACGATTATGATTCGACGGTGCAAACCGTCAACCGCTAAGCAACGTTTAAATATTAAACATCGATTAGTTCAACCATGGTTACCAGCGAAACGGTGCAAACGGGCATTACGCTTCCATTTTCCTTAGTTGAGTGAAAAACTTAATTACGTAAAATACATTTTATTATTTGATCCACCGTTCTTCACCATTCAATAATTTTCGAACAATATTTTGATGTTCTCACCAAGAAATAAGACAAAAAACTCCAAAAATCAGCAACTAGAACGAGCCAGATAAACAAAAAGCGGAATGAGAATCAAAACATTCAAAACCTCTTTGATCAAAATTGACGTCTGAAATCTTAAAAAATGTCATATATTTCTGCAAATGGCACTCAAATTAATATTTCAACCAGTCCTAGCGTTTTAAAAACACGCGTGACACACAGATGTCGCTCAAATCGCTTTAGTAGCCTCGTTTCCCATCTTTCTACTCTATAATCTTTGCTCACAACGTCAGGATTGATAGAACTGAGCAGCACCTCTAAGCTGACCAGCTTATTCGACAGACACAGTGTATTTAGTTGGAATATAGAGAATTTTCTGTTATTGGTTTATGGTTTTTGTCGTGGAATGAGACACCTCGCTTCCTTTAAGTGATTTTATTAATTATAATTCCGAAGACTACATCGACTACGCATTGAATTTCACTCTTCTTACATAACCTTTTTTTTTACCGACGCATCTTTCATACCATAGAGAGCAAATCATAGATAAATTCTTCATACACAATATATATATATATATATATATATATATATATATATATATATATATATATATATATATATATATATATATATATATATATCATAAAAGTACGTAGCCCAATAGCTGCCACTGCCGGTCCCAAGCCCGGATAAAGGAGGAGGGTTGTAGGGTGAGGCTAGCGACCTACCCTACGTAATCAAAAGAAACACTGCTCACAGAACCCAAACCGAGCCTCGGAACACGACGGATTTACTGATGACGGACCAAGCGAGAGTAAGGAACACGAGAGGTAACACGAAGATGAGAAGGAAGAGGAAGAGGACACAACTGAGGATAGGATGCTGGAACGTAAGATCTTTTAGTGGAAGAGACCAGGAAATCATTCTAGAACTGCGAAACAAGAAAATAGACATCTGCGCAATCTCCGAGACGAAGAAGAGAGGGAAAGGAACCGAACAGTATGGCGACTACATCTTGATATACTCCGGGAGGCCAAAAGAAACTAGAGCGACGTCGGGAGTGGGAGTACTCATAGATTACAAATATCAGAACATCATCAGTGACATCGAATATCGGAGCGATCGAATACTAAAAATCAGTCTGAAACTGGAAAACCACTTCACACACATAATATCAGTTTATGCACCGGATACTGGAAGGCCAACACAGGAGGCCCTCGACTTCTATGAGCAATTGCAATTAACAGTCGACAAGATACCCAAGCAAGACCAAATTATTATCATGGGAGATATGAACGGGAGAGTGGGTAACGAGGTAATTCCAGGAATTAAGAACGTATTCAACGAAGAAATCATAAATGACCGGGGAGAGATGCTCATCGAATTCTGCACCTACAACGAGCTAAGAATCAACAACACATACTTTCGTCACAAACCTCAACATAAGATTACTTTCCGTGGGAGCAGGGGTGTAACTTCTACAATAGACTACATCCTTACGAATAGAGCAATTGTACCAGAACAAGTGTTAGATATTAGATCATTAACATCGGCAAACATAGGGTCTGACCACAATTTGGTGCTAGGTGTGATATCTGGAATGAGAAGACCAACAAAAGCGGACAAACAACACGATCCAGTAACAAAGTTCAACATCGAGTCCCTAAAAACAGAGAGCATACTCGACTTATATAGGAGACGTTTGACAAACAAAATAGAGGAAACAACAATCGGTGACCAACATACGGTGAACGAGGCGTGGAAAATACTCCTAAAGAACATAAATGAAGCAGCCGAAGAAGCGCTGGGGAAGAGAACAATCAAGGCAACCTCACATCAGCGGAGAGAGAAGCCCTGGTTCACATCGGAAGTAAAAGATCTGGCACAAGAAAAGAAGGAGGCACATCTAACCTACATAAATAACAAGACGCCGAGAAACTTTCTAAAGTATACTGAAATTAGGAACAGAGTCAATAAAAGAATTAGAGAGATAAAGAAAGAACACTGGGAGAACTTTAGTCGAGAGATGGAAAATGACCTATATGGAACTCAAAAACGCATATGGAAGATGCTCAGAGCCGCGAAAAAAGAGGTAAATGAGACAGTGCAAATACATAACATCACCGCGGATAAATGGAAAGAGTACTTCACAAATCTGCACTCCCAGGATAATGACCAGCCACTAGAAAGGAGACAAAAACTGCGGCGAGAATATGCAATAAGCTTGGAAGAGGACAAGCGGGTTACAACAGAAGAAGTGATGGACGAGATGAAACATCTCAAAAACGGAAAAGCTCCCGGTCCAGACAACATTCCTAATGAACTGTTGAAACAAGGAGGAGTAAGATTGGCTGAACAGCTCACCAAACTATTCAATAAGATTCTAGGGAGCGCAGTAATACCAGACGAATGGAAAGAGAGCATAACAATACCTTTATTCAAAAAGGGAAAAACATCAGATCCAGCAAACTACAGAGGAATATCATTGTTGAACACCTCCATGAAACTGTTTACTCGCATACTGGGACAACACATATTGCAACACACCAAGCTATGTGAAGAACAACAGGGCTTCCGCAAAAATCGTTCCACGGTCGACGCTGTATTCGTTGTTAGACAAGTAATAGAGAAATCCATTGAATATGACAAACCTGCGTACTTGTGCTTCATAGACTTGAGTAAGGCATTCGACAGAATACAACTGACGGATGTTGTGGACGAACTGAAGCACAGAGGAATACATCCAAACATTGTAGAGACGATAAAACAACTAAACACAGGCAACACTACCACAGTCAAGACAAGAGCAACCACAACCGATAAAGTAAAGATCAACCTAGGAGTGAGACAGGGAGATAGTCTTAGTCCACTGTTATTTAATCTGATAATGGACAGGATAATACACAAAGTACGAAGGGTGAACCAAGGATACAGAATGGGGAACGAACTATTGAAGATCTTGTGTTATGCAGATGACGCAGTACTATTTGCAGATAGTGAAGACGGGCTGCAATGGTTAATACAGGCATTTTACAGGGAGGCTCTAGAACTCAATATGGTAATATCAATCCCTAAAACTAAGAGCATGGTGATCGCCAGGGAACCCCGCCGATGTAAGCTGGAGATAAATAACAAAATCATCGAACAAGTATTCTCCTTTAACTATCTGGGCGTAACGATATCGCCATATGGAAGCTTAAAAGATAGTGTAAGACATCAGATGAATAAGGCAGCCAGAATATCGGGGGCCCTAAGGAATATCATCTGGAAGAACAATTGCATGACAACAACCAGTAAAGTGAGAATTTACAAAGCATGTGTCAGACCCATAATGACATACGCGGCGGAAACAAGAGCAGAAACAGCTGAAACTAAAAGAATGGCACGAACAAACGAGATGCGAGTTTTGAGGGCAATCACAGGGAACACATTGAGAGACCAGAGAAGAAGCGACGAGATCAGAAAAGAATGCCAGACGGAGGACGTAGTTAGATGGACCCGCGCGAGAAGAAGGTTCTGGAATGAACATGTCTCACGTATGTCAAGCGACAGAATAGCGAAAATCGCGAGAAACGGAAGACCAGCATCCAAAAGACCTGTAGGGAGACCCCCAAAAAGGTGGAAGGACAGCTGGACCTCAATATTTCAAGAACGAGAGGAGGAAAATGGGTGAAACAAGCTAGCAAGCTTTCGTAAAGTAGAAGAAGAAGAAGAAGATAAAAGTACGTCAATTTCAGTTGAATTATTACCCATGGTCTTGTTTTTCTGAAGCTACCATATTTATTGTCATGGTATTGTAAGTTTTAGCCTAAGAGAATTTGAACTTTTGTTATGAGATCTTTGTATTTTCCAGTTGCTCCTGAAGAAGTCAACGATAGTTGACGAAATATAGAGCTTTAATACAATTTGACTCTCATTGGAATTTTGCCCTGAAAAATAGTCGAAATACCCTTAATTTGAATCAATAATTTTACAAACGACTAGTATCCTATAACTTCTATATATATATATATATATATATAATAATATATATATATATATATATATATATATATATATATATATATATATATATATATATATATATATATATTATTATTATATATATATATATATATATAGAAGTTATAGGATACTAGTCAGATTACATCATTATAGTTTGGAGTGAATTTTGATATTTATATATATATATATATATATATATATATATATATATATATATATATATATATATATATATATATATATATATATATATATATTATTATTATTATTATATATATATATATATATAGAAGTTATAGGATACTAGTCGTTTGTAAAATTATTGATTCAAATTAAGGGTATTTCGACTATTTTTCAGGGCAAAATTCCAATGAGAGTCAAATTGTATTAAAGCTCTATATTTCGTCAACTATCGTTGACTTCTTCAGGAGCAACTGGAAAATACAAAGATCTCATAACAAAAGTTCAAATTCTCTTAGGCTAAAACTTACAATACCATGACAATAAATATGGTAGCTTCAGAAAAACAAGACCATGGGTAATAATTCAACTGAAATTGACGTACTTTTATGATATATATATATATATATATATATATATATATATATATATATATATAGATTTGTTCGACCGCATATACAGACCCAAAACGGTATACTCGACCGACTTTTCAGTCCAAAAGTGACGTTGTCAGACCCGGCTCCGGGTCTGGTAACGTTCGACCATAGAATCGTTATAAGGGGGGTTAGGGGATGCTGGGGGTGAATTTTCAGGTGGGCCTGAAAAGTCGGTTATACTCGTTATTATATACAGAAAACTTCAGGGTTTGGCCAGTGCGAGGGCGCTCCGAGCGACATGAACTTGATGTATATAATCCGCATAGTTGACCGACGCATCTAGTCCGAAAAGTTGGCAACGCTGCAGTTGAAGAGCTTGAGAATTTATTTTGTCGTCTTTTCGATTTATACACCTCAAATGTACTATAAGAAAACTTATACGATCCCGGTATGATGAACAGTCGTCATGAGAAATATTCAATGACAATATTTTGAATTGAATTGAAGTGGTGTTATTGTATTCTTTTCGTATACGAACTATAATAGCACACGTATGGAAACTTATACAAGCCCGATTAAGTGAGTCGACCTAATTTCAGGAGCACTGGCACGTTTAGGATCCTATGCACAAAAATTGTATTTTCACCACACCCTACTTGACCCTCTGTCGTGTTTACGAATTTACGAATTTCCTGAACATCATTGTAGTTATATTTGGTTGACTTGACAGGAGCTCTTTTCCATAAATTTTTCAGAAGATCAATATACAAAAGCAATGGAGAGTTTTTACTCCTACCACAGTGATAAAAAGGTTTTTTCAGTATGAAGTCCTTATATTCTTGAAAAACTTTATTTTCATAATATAAAACGTGTACGTACGATAACGATGGGTAAAATGTATTGAACAAGGCGGTGGACATTTCGAGCAATAATTTTAAGTAGTAGTTTTTTTCTTCACATATTTTCTTAAAATCTATATCATTAGAATTTAGTTTATTCATTTGAGTTATTTTGATTCTTTGATTCCGCAGATAAATTCACGATTTCCATGAGAATTTCTATAATATCCAATCATGAAGAGCTTCAAAATAGATCAAATTTGTTTGGGAATTTTTCGTTTTTATCTCGTTAGCCATGATATTATGGCAGAAGATGTGCAGCAAGAATAAAAGTTTATACATATGTCATCATTTTTTTTCAGTCAATTCATACACATCAGATTCTAATCTATCTCTGGTTCAACTATTTTTCAGCAACTTCATTTTTGTTTGAATCATAGATTCAAACACTCGAGTACCCCGAACTAACAATTGGAAATTTTCAGTTCAGAAGGTGGAAGGGTATTCCTCAGTCAAACTTTCAATATAATCATTTATAAAAATACACATAAAAATCATTATCAATTCTAAGGACTTTCAGTTACACGATTGGTTTTCGCCTCTGGTACAAGTTAATTTACAGAGTGATGTGATAGCTAATATAAGTTTAATATAGATATTTGAATTAGCTTGAGCTGAAATGAACAGATGATATAATATACCAAAATAAATCAAAACACCCAAAAACTGTCTCTCACCAATTTATTCTACAAGAATCGCATTAATCGCATCCCATCTTCAGGTTCCAACACCAGAAACACTGTTATGAACCTCTGGACTTTAAAAACCTACTAGGATGTCAATAATTCTGGAAAAGACCATAGTGATTTTTCAAATTTTGACATTTTCTGGAACTCATCTATGTCTTGAAATTTTTACTTCTAGTAACTAGTAAATTATTTCGCAACTGTTGCGATAAACTAAAATTTAATACCTTCAGTGACAACTGAGACGATTTAAAAGGAATCTGAGAGGAACGTTTGACTATTGACGGCAGAGGGTAGAGAAGGTAAAGTTAAAATTAATTTTTTTTTTTTGGCGAAGATCCCGACTTCATCGGACGTTTATAGTTTTGCGGACGTGTGATAATCTATTTTGTATACGAAAAGAATTCAATAACACCACTCAGATTCTATTCAAAATATTGTGATAACTTTTTCTTTCAAGGTGTTCCAGACATAAAAATCCAAAAGCGTAAGGGGCTTCTTGTTGGCCATCTTATAGGACTGTACCTTCCACGATTTATTTAGTCCCGTACATTCCGGCTTTTATGAGCTGGGCAGCCATTCATTTGAAACCAGACATTTTCTCCAATATGTCTGTCAAGATGCTTTGGATCAATCGGATCGGGAAATATTACTCGTCCGAAAAGTTCACCTCTCATGACTGCCAACCACACGTTGACCCTCAACCCATGCATGGAAAAGAGAAAACCCCCATGCGACCATGGTTTCTCATTTTCAACATGAGTTGAGGGTCAACGTAAGATGGCCACAAAGTGGCTCCGACCTTACGCCTTTGGATTTTCATGTCTGGAACACCTTGAAAGAAAAAGTTTATTAAAGTAGCGTTCAGACTCGAGAGGTCATGATCGAAAGAATAACATTGTGTTATGCTGAAATGTATCAGAAACTTCGCAGGGTTGCAGATTCACTACAAAAACGATGTGTAAAATGTATTGAACAAGGCGGTGGACATTTCGAGCAATTATTACGAGCATAAGTACTAGTAGTAATTTTTCTTTACATGTTTCCATAAAATCTATATCATTAAAATTCAGTTTATTCATTTGGGTTATTTGATTTTGTAGATAAATTTATGATTTCCATGTGAAAAATTTCAATATTCAATCATAAGGAGCTTCAAAATAAATCAAATTAAGGTTTGGAATGTGTCGAGTTTTTCGTTGTTATCTTGTTAGCCATTATATTCATATGTTAACACTTTCTCCTTAACCGTATATTTCACAACTGGAACCGTCTCCCTGAATGCGTAGTGCAATCGACCTCGGTAAACGGTTTCAAAAACAGTTATGACAGGTAGAAGTTCTCTCTGTGAGGAACTGTGGTGTTATATCTAATTTTTTTTTTCTTTTTTGTATATGATATTTCAGTTTTGTATTTTTCGCTTTCATTTTCGTTTATCCACACAGTTTATGTATGCATGTATGTAATCTATAACCTTCCAGTTTATAGGCTTGTCCTCTACTGGAAACAATTATGTAATAAATAAATATAATGTAAGAAGACTAGCAGCAAGAATAAAAGCTTATATGTCATTCGGAAGCAATCTAAATGGGGTATTTTTTGTTGAAAAGAAAACATATCCATAATTAATAATTTTTCATTGATGAAACCATTGGAAAAATAGGGTTAATTTTGTTCACTTCAGAATCGTGATATTCATCTCATCCCCTTACCAAGCCCGCAATAAGAAATTTTTTCGTACACACGAATTCTCATCATGTAGCAGATTTATTGCTGTTTCCAGATATGCGGTCAAATTTAATTAGGCTACGAGATAACTGTAGTGTGATTGATACCATAAGAAAAACTTGGTATATTTCGTGAAATCAAAAAATGTTATATTAAAGAATAACCGATAACATTTCGATGATGTGTTATATGACATTTTTCGTTACAAATCACTTGTATGATCTCATCATGAAGTTTGGCCCTTTTAAAAGTGGACACGCTGTATAAACCAATAATCAATTAGATTTCAACCTTGACAGTCGAAAATTAATTTTTCAACAGTATTCAATTGCAAAGCGCAGTATACAAGAGTTTCCTCTCCACATGCAGTATGTAGAATGTTTAGAACTTGGAAATAATATCAAAGAGTTACTCTTTGATAATATTCAACCTTGAATTTTTCAAATTGTATGGCCAATCACAAACCTTATTTGTATATGAGAATCTGAAGTGATGATGATGCTCAGTTCACTGAAGATCATGCGTTTAATACTCCAGAGATCGAATAGTATCATCGTGTGAAACCATAAGAAATACTACCGGGATATTCGAAAGAATACGAAGGTCTACGAGACAGAGAGTTGATGCATATATTTTAGCGAGAGGTAGTCATTTTGAACATTTATTATAGTTTTGCGTTATTGTATCTGAAATAAAATGAAAAGTACTGTTGTCAATTATGCTCATTAATCGAAAGAAATTTCAATTTGTTGAATTAAAGTATTACGGAAATTAGTAATTGAACCTCCAGAAAGATTTATAGAACATCTTCATCTCCCGTCGTAGACATACAATATCTCAGAATATTCATTCTATGGAACACTTTTACCAAAGAGTAACCAACCAGTTGGTTACTCTTTGCTTTTACGATGAAATGGAATGAACAGTCATCAGAACTGATTGTAAGTTTATATTGTTTCCGAGAAAGTATCGACTGTATCGAAACTTTGCAGGCGATTTTTTCTCCCGAATCGAATAGGAATCCATAGGAGAATTTTTTTTTTAGAATATCTATCCCACGAAAACAATTTTTGAAGGAAAATCATAAAGGGTTGTTATGTTCAACCCTTAATAATGAAGTTATGAGATCTAAAAAATTGTGTGAGTATTAATATTAGTGCTTCATATTATGTATAGTTTTATGACTCAGTGTTTTTTAGAACCCGTAAAAAAATCAAAAACTATAAACTCGTCATCGCCTTCCAAAGGCTGTATCTTTGATGGGATGTCCATTTCGAAAAAAATTCAAAGGTACTACCCCTGCTTATTTTGATCGAGGAATCATCTCCCTTAGTCCTTCGAATTTGTATAATATTAACTTTCCACAAAATATTTCTCTTGGCATGCCACAGGGCATAAAAATCGGAGAAACACATTTTCAAAGTAAGGAATGGCCTGGACAATACCTATCCAATTAAATGAATTGGTCCAGGAGACCCAATTGGGAATCATGACCTTATAGATTACCAGATCTGAACCTGCTATACATTCTTTGTGGGTAAAATTGAAGGAGGTTTATGAGGAGGATATCCAGACGACGAGAAACCAATTGAATGCATTCAATTGAATGATGAATTTTTGTGATCTATTAAGGAACAATGGCAAAATGGATCGAAAGGCTTTATCTCATCGGAGAATTCAACGTGACAGATGTGTACAAACAAACGGTTCTCATTTCGCAAAACTTTCAAAATAATATTGACGGAATTTGAACGTCAGTAATCAATTTTTTCATTTTTGTTTGTGTTATTTCATTTCAGTGTTTCGCATTAATGAATGATTGTACCTATCGAGGAAAGCTATTACGATTATTCTGGTCGTTTTAAAGTTTGTTATGGAATATTTCACATCTCATAACAATTCATTGACGCGATATTTATAGGAATGAATTAGATTTTTCCGTTTTTTATTTCAATTTGAAAAATACATTAGAGGAGGAATTCTGGGCTTGGCATGGACTTCTTGAAAAGTGAAAAAATTATTTTTAATTCGACATACAGGATGATATGATAAAACTGAACACGTTGAATTAGGTGTGATGAGTCTAGCTCTGGAATATTAAAACAATTCATATTTCGCTCTCTAGATCTCAATTTTTGTCAACAGTGTTTCAATAAATTTTGTTGATTTTTGTCTCATTTTTATGATAGTTGGAGTACTTGCACGAATTTCAGGAGCCCCCTTGTAGATTTCAGAAGGAAGCTAAAAATTAATTTTTCATATTTTATTACAATAATTTTATGTATACAGGCCTCTCAAGCTTATGTTATTAATGGATCAAAATTTGAGAAGAATCTGTTAAAAAGGAATTTGCTTCATGAGAATATTGAGACAATACTTCTTTCTCAACAAACTAACACATATATGAATATCTACCGTAACACCTACTTTTTCGCGTCATTTTATACATCGAAATTGTCGGCTCCAGTCCCGTCAAACTGGCAACAGCGCCGGGATCGTGAACGTTGGCCATATTTACCGCTGGAGTATATGTGGGATTGTAAAGTTGGTGCAATATCTCGGGTTTGGAAAATATTATCGATTA
>NC_058194.1:6477729-6570229 GCF_907165205.1 Coccinella septempunctata | reverse complement strand
AACGGTGCAACCCGGTTAGGGAATTAAACGTTGTTTAAGAATATAATCTTTGTTTAGAGAAACGGTGCAAACGGCCATAAGTATTAAAAGTCCTAACATGTGAATCGGTCATTCATTGATTCTTATTTTCAGTGCTCCGAAGTGGATAAAATTCTCAGGGCTTGAAGACAATTACTTCAGCAAACACTACTAACTACACCATGTGCAATGAACATTTTACTGCAGGTCAATTGAGAACTGTTCATCGACGTAAATTGTTGTATGCATGAACGGCCTATTAAGTGAAAATGATGATCTTTATAGGTCCATTCAATGATTCTCAATTGCTACTCTTTCAATATATTCAGAAATGCAGAGGTTTTATTGATTTCCATTTGGGAACCAAGTGACTGTCAAATTGTTTATAAAGTCAAAGTTTTATGAAACCTGCTGTGAGTGTTTTGTTCATTCATTAATCAATTTGTATATTGTGTCATGAAGAGACCATATCATAAGGAAATCATAAAAAAAAGCACCAATAAACTATACTGACATACAGGTCTTGCATATGTCTGCAAGTTTTTTTTTAATGTGGTTCTGAAAATTCTTTAAATAATACCGACATATGTAAGTAACTGGAATATGTATGCTATGATGGTTTATTGAATATTGGTTCATATTAATTTCTGATATACATATGTATATTTTACAAATTCAACTAAGTTCATTAATTCAGAACAACCTATTGTACAGAAACAACACCTTTGACGTATAGCAGATCACCATATACTTCATAGTGTCCTAGTAAAATCTTCATTTATTGCCCACTATTTCAATTCTAAATTTTTTATGAATTGCAAATAAACATATAGCACATCCAACAGCGTTTTTCGTTGATATCAATTGATTCCAAACAATATTTAGATGAAAACTAACATCCTGATCACAAAGCAAAACCATGAGATATGAGGGCGTTTCCTATCTTTCTACTCTATAATCTTTGGTTGTGAGCGTAGCTGAATATTGGTGCTCGTCTGAACAGATGCCGCATATGGTGCTGCCAGGTTATCAGTTGGCTGCCTTCTACTGTAGACCAACTCGTAAACACGGAGGATGTGCTATCTATGTAAAAAACGAGTACGTAGTTCAATGCTTAAATGCCGTCAAGTTCTCGAGTGAAATGCACTGTGAACTTTGTGCTGTGAAGTTCAAAGTATGCGAGACTTACTATTGTATACTGAGTGAATATAGACCACCTTCGGGTAACTTCAGTTCATTCATGAAGACTCTTCAATAATAATAATAATAATAACTTTATTCATCCTTTGGGACATTACAATGATGTATAGGACATGTCAACAATACAATTACAAGATAATATGAAAAAAAATAATTAAACAAGTAACAGAAGAATTCGTGAATAATTGTCAGTGCTCAATTTAGCGGACACTGAAAAAACTCTTCAGTGCTATAGAAACAATTTTCAATCAAAATATTTTTAACCTCTCTCTTGAAAAGTTTATCATCCAACAATTTGATTCTATTAGGTAAATGATTGTACAAAGTTATACCCGCCAGTCTTGGCGACGACTCGTATTTGGATGTTTTATGTATAGGGACACATATGATATTTTGGTGTCTAGTTTTATAATTATGAAAATCCGAGCACATCGTCAAGCCGGCCAGGTTACAGCGAATGAACATTATACAATTTAACATGTAAACACAGGGAAACGTTAACAATTTGTTGTTCTTAAATACTTCCCTACAAGATTCACGGGGCCTCAGGCCGAACATGAGGCGAATTATCTTCTTCTGTATGATGAATACCCGTTCGCTCTCGGATGAAGAACCCCACAGAACAACATTGTAGGACAAATGGCAATAAACAAGCCCGAAATAGACGTTCTTCAACGTTTCAAGGGGAAGAGAATTCTTTACTCGATGCATGGCGTAGTAAGCTTTATTCAATTTTCCACACAAACCGTCGATTTGACAGTGCCATCTCAAGTTCCTGTCAACGGATAGTCCCAAAAATTTTACACATTCGACAGATTGCAGGTAACCAGTACTCCCATAGATGACAAATGGAGGCACCAAACCAGAATTGCGATGATGGAATTTAATAACTTGAGTTTTATTCAAGTTGATAATGAGGGCATTCGACTTGCACCATTCGGTGAAACGCTTGAGGAGCTCCTCACATAACTTCTTCAACTCTTGAGGACTACTTGCCTTTATCGCCAATGAAGCATCATCGGCAAATAGAATGATGATGCATGCAATCAAAAAATCAGGCAAATCATTGATGAAGAGAAGGAACAGGAGTGGTCCTAAGACAGACCCCTGTGGGACACCCATATTGTTCTCGTATTTTCTTGAGGAAAATCCATTATGGCTGACATATATGGAGCGTTGGGATAGGAAACTCGATATCCAATCCAGGAATATGCCCCTGAAGCCAACCTGATATAGTTTATCAACTATGAACTTGTGCTGAAGGCAATCAAATGCACGCGTCAAATCAAAAAATATTCCCGCCACGTGGTCGCCTTTATCCAAAGACTCATAGACAAAATCCATGAATTCAGTACAGGCAGTCTGAGTTGATCTACCAGTTCGGAAGCCGTGTTGATGATCGGACAAGATGGAAAATTTGTTTAAGAATTGATACATTCTCTTGTGAACTATTTTTTCGAATACTTTGGACAACTGACTCAGCAATGAAATCGGGCGATAGTTAGCAATATCATCGGTAGCATCTTTTTTGTGAACCGGTATAACTTTAGCTGTTTTAAGTTGTGCAGGAAAGCATCCAGATGAAATGGAGTGATTGAACAAATGACATAAGTGTTCTGCTATAGACGGCGCAATTGATTTCAAAAGCTTTGCTGAAATGGCGTCTGGACCTGAACAACTACCACCATTCTTGAGACAATGTATGGCTGACACTACCTCATCTGGATCAATGGGAAAAAAAAGAAATTTTGGTGTCGCAGTTTCTGAGTGGTGCAGGATTTTGAAATATGATGACCATAGAATTCATTCACAGATTTTTCATTCATCTCAGTAAAATACTTGCCGAAGCATTCAACTATCTTCTTCGGGTCGTTAATGTGATCTCCTTGGATATTTAGTGCAATCGAATGTTTCCTTCTGGTCGACCGATTCAATTCCTCATTTACAAGCTTCCAGACTGCCCTGTTAATATTTTCGGATTCCTCCAGTATATTTTTATTGTAGTCTCGTTTAGTTACCCTGAGCAATTGGGAATATTCGATCTTCGAAGCCTTATATCTCTCAGACGCCTCGGGTATTCTCAAGTTGGTTGCGAGCCAGTGTAAACTCCTCAAATGTTGTCTAGCCTCGACAATCTGGGAATTCACCCATCTAGGTCGACTTGCTGGAGGAGAACGGACAGTTCGCAATGGACAAACCACGTCAATCGAGGATTCCAGAATATCGAGGAAATGCGAAAACTTCTCATCAACCGTATGACTCCGGTATATACTCTGGAAGTCAGTACCTGCAATCATCGTAGCGAGAGTGGCAACATTTTGTCGTGACATAATCCTGGAAACTCCAGAGCACAAGGAGTCAGACTGGATCTCACCTGGTATCGTGTAGTCAAGGACAACTGCCCTGTGATCACTTAGATGTGGTTCGCAGACAAAAACGTTAATGTTTTCAGCTAACCCGTTAGAAGCGATGTAATCAACTTTGGTTGATGTGGTAACTCCATTTTTGTTAGTGAAAACTCTGGTGGGTTTAACAGAGCCTAAAATCAAATTGTAGCGAGTGAACAGACCATCAAGTAGTTGTTTTTTGATATCTACAGTAGAAAGGTAGTCAACGTTAAGATCTCCACATAAAAAAATTATTTTAGATATTGAGGTACAGTAGTTCAGTACATATTCTAAGACATTCAAGAATTCAAAAAAGTCACCTGTTGGAGGTCTGTATACACTCAACACACAAAACGTTACCTCGCCTATCTTAGCCTTGGTCCCACACACTTCACAGACTCTTGCAACTGAAAATCGATTTACATTCAACGCTCGCACCTGAAAATCCGACCGCACATAAAGGACACATCCACCATGCTCTCCCTCGGGTCTGCAGTAATGAGAAACAATTTCATAACCTGTTAAGGCCATAGAATCGATCTTCTCGAAAGAACACCAGTGTTCAGCCACACTTACGAAGACTGGGCGAACCGAACAAAGAAACACCAAAAGACTATCCAACTTGTTAGTAATGCTTTGGATATTTAACTGCAAAATTCTTAACTTATTTCCGGGCGTGCAGCTGCCCCGGAGCCCTCTGTCATCGGTGGTGCAAGGTCTGAGACAGTTGACTACTTCACCTTGGTTGACATCATGAATGGTTTCCGAAAAAATGTACCAACTGTGATACCCTCCGGCCAGAAGGATGGCTCCATGACTCGGGATTTGTGCTCAGATGGAAATGACAACTTGAACGAGGAATATACTTCGGGTTGTTTCGAGTTCAGCTTTTCAATAACAAGACAAGGAATCGTATTATTCAAGAAATTCTTGAGATCCTCTATGGATGTTTCAGGACTCAGTCTCGATACATGAATATAGGTGAGCTGTTTCTTGGGCACACTAGTCAGGGCTGTGGAAGCCGATGACCCAATTATAGGTTTTCTTGTTGTAGAGTTTTTATTTCCAGTAATTGTCGGCATATCGTTTAATTTAGGAGTATTTCTGGGCCTTTTTTTCCTATTTACCTTCCATTCCTCCCTCTCAGGAATAGGAATAGTTTGCACTGATTCATTCACCTCGACGGCAACGACTCCAGAACCCAAGCTAACCTCAGAAGAACCAAGATCATGGGTAGCCACTATGTCAATAGTGTGGCAATATGTCATTACTTATTGCCTGTCTATTTCTGATTTATTTTTTCTGTGTGGTGATCTTTGTCAATTACATAGCTTCTGATGACCCATACAGAAAACCTCTTGAAGATCTCTTCATTAGCTTCAATCTCGAGGGTAAATCGTTAGAGCCGACTAGATTCTTCACTGATAAAAATGGTCACACTTCTCGCAGTAAAGTTGATTATGTGGTCACTAATGCTGACAAGCTTTCCATTAGCTCGCAGGTTATTGATCCATTGATCGGTGATCATAGGGCCATTCTTCTTGGCTACCTCTGCCCAAAGTCTCCTGTCGATGTTCAAAACAAGCAAATGATCAGAATAATGTCACCATCTATCTAATCTGAACAACCTTTTCACTCTCATTTCCGGCTTCGACGTAGTTCACTCGTGCCATTCTGTTGATTCGAAATTTCAGGAACTCATCAACATATTGAGATATGCTTTCGAGGTCGCATGTCCTCTTAAATCCATCCAAACTCATTCAAGTCCCAAACCTAGGTGGCTCAATTCAGAAATTGTCGAGACACGAAATCATCTCAAGTATGTTCACTGGCTTACTAAGAACTTACGTTCACGTGAGACCTATGAATTATATAAATCTACGAAAATCTAATATAAACAACTTCTTGAACGATCTAAACTAGAATTCAATAAAAATGTTCTAGGGAAGACAACTAATTTCAACAAAACTGTCTGGAACCTTGTAAATAATGAGTTAGGTCGTAAAACGAGCCCGAATCAACATTTCAGGTTGAATGTCGATGATGAGATCGTCTCTTGTCCACAGAAGGTAGTAGAGGTTTTTGGGCTGATAATTGACAATCAGTAAATATTACGGTGATGACATATCAAATATGTGGACCTCAAATCATCTAATATCCCACAACTTCTCTTTTTTTTCCTGTGACCTCCGATGAGGTTGCTTCTATAATTACTAGCCTTAAGGCTAATAACAGCTTCGGACCAGATATGATCTCAGCCAAAGTATTGAAATTACTGTCACCATTGATTTCTGAACGCATAGCCATTCTCATAAATGAATCTGTATGCAGAGGCACTTTCCATCCGCTCTCAAATTGGCAAGAGTCATATACCTATTCCCGAAAAAGGTGACAATCAGTATATAACCAATTATCTCCCCATTTCCATCTTGAGCCTGCTCTCTAAAATAGTTGAGAGAGTTGTCCACCGTAGAACGTATAACTTCTTGTCTAAATTCTCTTTGCTCTCAAATTGCCAGCACGGTTTTAGATACGATAGATCCACACAAACTGCCTGCTGTGAATATATTGAATTCGTTCACTCCTGTTTAGACGAAGGTACTCCAGTGGCGGGTATATTCTTCGACCTGTCAAGGGCCTTCGACACACTTCAACATAATTTTATAGTTGACAAGCTGTACCAACTAGGATTTAGAGGAGTCTTCCTCGAGTGGATAAACAGTTTTCTCTTCAACCGTAAAATTTATGTCCAGATTGGTGAATATTGTTCCCAAGAATACTCTGCTGACCTGGGTGTTCCCCAGGGTTCAGTCCTGGGGCCTCTGTTGTTTTTACTCTTCGTTAACGACTTGCCAAACTATATTTTAGCCTCCATACTGATTCTTTTTGCTGATGATACTACGATTGCGATCAAGGCGAGTAGTCTGCAAGAACTCATTGCTCTTTGTGAATCCATCATTCAGTGTTTCATTGACTGGTGCCGTCGCAACACTCTGGTTGTTAATTTGGATAAAACTAAGATTCTTAGATTCAGAAACCGAATAACTCAAGTTAGTGACTCATTCGCTGTCTCGCACTCCAACGGCATTTTGGTGTCAACTGATTGTGTTAGATTCCTGGGACTACATGTTGATCAAAATCTCAAATGGATTCATCAGGTTGACTATGTCTGCAAGAAGTTGAATAGCGCCTGTTATGTTATATCCAAACTTAAGAAGGCACTTCCAGCAGATGCCCTATTATAGTATGGTTTACTGTCACCTATGTTACAATGTAGTTTTGTGGGGTCATCGGTTGAGTCGGGTCGAGTTTTTGTGTGCCAAAAAAAGGTCTTGACTCCTGTCGTCCATTTATTCACAATCACAAGATCCTGACGTTTCCGTGTATTTTCATTTCAAACTGCCTCTTATACATTCATCAGAATAGGCATTTTCTGAAAAAATGTTCTGATTATCATAACTATGACACAAGGCATTGGCAACAACTTATGCATGTCCAAACACCATACTGCTAACTACGAGTCAACACCAAGTTTTATTGGCATCAGGCTTTACAACCATTTGGACATTAATCTCAAATCGATGAATGTAAAGATATTCAAATATGAAGTAAAAAAAAATTGTTAATTGAGGGTTCCTATTACAGTGTCGAGGAATACCTCTCAGCTGTATTTGTCTAGGTGTATATGTTCTGTCAATATTCAGTTTGCCAAACTCGATGTTTGTTTTATTTTATTTTATTTTATTGTATTCTTCTCTATCTTTCTGACTTGTCCTACACATTGTTTCTGATGTCTCATAGGATTAATAAAGTTAATTATTATTATTATTATAAACACAAAATGAATTCCTACTATGCTCGCAAAAAAACCTGATTGACGACTTTTCTTCTAAAATTTTTGATAAACTGCAAGTCCAAATTCAATAAATCCGCGCACTCCAACTTTGCGTTCTAAATCCTGCTTAATTGATACTCAACAAGAATAATTTCAAAAATTATTCACTTCAAAACCATCAAATTCCTACAAGGTAAAAATTTTCAAAAACACTCAGTAATATACACTTCAAAAAAAATAATTCACCTGAAAACAATAAAAAAAATAATATCTTTCACCATCAGCCAAGAATGCACCCTCAAAACAATAAAATTATCGCGAAAAATTAAATTCAAATCTTCAATACTGACCAACTACTTCATGTCAGAAGTTTTTTTTTAATTTCTTCCCCTTTTTTTTCAATTTTCTACTGAATAACCACTGGTATATCTATGGGAGATGATTCCCCAACATAAGGGTCCTGTAGCGTTCCTCGAACAACTGAAGAACAGAAGAATCATCACTTGGAAGACTGGACCTGGTCGAACGACCCTTCCAGTCAAAAGCAAGATTCGACTATTATTAATTTGAGTACTGAAGGCGTTTCTTACGACGAGAATGATCCTCCACCAAGATCAGCAGAAGATTTTTGACGTAGAGATGATATTCCTCCCAGTGCAATTGAAGGACAAGTTATGTACCTATGATTTTTTTTTTTTTCTTCAGTCATCATCCAGTCTTCGAATAAGTTTTAATGAAAGCTTTATAATTAACTTTTATTCTCGTTTTCTGCTCTGTTTCTTTGTTTTAGATATTATTTCGAAATGGGAGAGGATAAGGTAATTTTTATATCGATGGAAAAGAAGCCCTTCAGTATTAAAAGCTTATTCTGTAAACAAATTTGACATCACCACACTACTCACGGGGAGACAGGGTTTTTTTACTGAGGTTTTTCCCTAAGCTCTTGTATCATACTCCAAATTGTATGGTACCCCGTTACACTAACCTTCAATAAAACTCATACATATGCTTTATTGTTTGATACCTAAAAATGTATTGCTGAAATTCAAAAGAATTTATATATACTTCATCAATTTTTCTTGACATTTCCATCAATCGATTAATTAAATCTTCCACAAATTATTGAACACCAATGCTCTTCACATATAAAATTTTTCAACTATCTCCCGATTAAAACTTGATAACTTATCCGATTTTGAAATAAAATTCGGATCCACCACAACGAAGAGTGACTATCAAACTATTTCCAACTCTACTCAACTTTCTCTAATATCACGGCAGCTAGACTTTAACCAAAACAAAATATTTCTGTTCACAACTCTAGTTTTCACAAAAACAAAATAACTCGATTATCCTCTTAAAAACCGACGCAAAATGAAGTTATTCTTGGCAGTAAAATAACTCAGACTTCCTTCATCCGAAAGACCTCAAATTCATTGATATAATCACAAATAAATCCATCAATCAATCAATTGAAGGCCCTCGAAAGGGGAAAAATCGATGTGGGTTCGGCCCGTCGCGCGAAGGACAGGTCTTGCAGTTGCTATTATTTCTGGGGAGAAAGTTTGAATGAAACTCGTGAAAAACTTTAACAAATAAATCTATTGGAAAATAAAATTAGAACTTCCCTACAAATACGCACTCGGTCGAAGACGACCAACAAAAATCTTCAATTTCTTAAACATATGCAAATGAGCGTAAACTCATAAACCATATTTTTCGTAACAAAAATCTTGGGTTAAAATTCAACTTCCCAACTTGGCGCGCAATTATAATCAATACTTAATCAATGAATTATAGAGGAGCTTTCAGAACTCTGGACAAACAAAAATTGGAACTTTGTACCTTTTTCGGCGAATTCTTTACACTCAACCGAACTTCCCGCAACTTTTCCGTCGCAAACGTTTAACGCTTTAAGTTTCCCGATCCAAAATTCCGACACAATTCTATATATGGTCTTACTACAAATGAAAAATAAACGATCACTCCTCGAATACTACTTTACTGATTCCCGATAAACTGATTTTAGCTCCAAATTATTTCCGTTCTCTTTAACTACCTATTTCCCGATATTCCGTTTCTACTTGAACGAAACCAACAAAAACAAAGGACTGGACTCTTCTTTATACTCAACTTTTCCAAACTACCTATACTTTTCTCTTACTTCGTGAAAACCTATTTATTTTAAGTCCCTTTTCTCTTTCTTTAATGACTGACTCTACAAAAGACTTATAATTTCTCTACTATTCTGTACCGACTCGAAGGGGTATATTTTTTCGATATTTTACAGATCACGTCCCCGGACCAACTTAAAGGGGTATTATTTTTGATCACGCTCCCCGGACCGACTGACTAACTTTTTCCGAGGTACTTTTTCCCCCGGTCTTTCTCTCCCACGCTATGGGTGGTATCAAAACGTCCCAAAATCGAAATCATTGGACGATCATTTTTGCTGAGTTGAAAAATCAGCGTTCCCAAGCTCGGCGGTTACAAGAAAATTTCGGCTACTTCGAATTCTGCGAACTGATTTCCTCTCAGGGTCTCCAGACTAATAAATCTCCTTAATCAACATTGCTGACCATTTTCGCTTATTCCGAAGTCCCTATCACCGGATATTGAAATCAATTACAGATCTCCTTACTGAGTGTCATTAAAATCATTTTAAACTCTTATCGGTCAGGTTACTATTTAAATTCATAAATTGTCTGATACTGTCTGATCTCAAACGCTTCAAAGTATCATATTTCCGGATAATAAACGCCTTTGTAGCTCTGCTGCAACAATGTATGAAGGTTCTAGCTATGCACCGTTGAAATTATCTCAATTTAATTCGGAATCTCGTATTCCGATTTATTACATTTTCCTTTACTATTTTTTCCGAATCGGCTCGGTTCAAAAGATACAGCTTGTTGAAAAATATAGAAAAATAATATTTTCAGTTCTCACAAACGTTTTAATCGAATAAAATGAATTTTGGAATATAGTTTTCGAGTAATTTGACGTTCAAAAATAAAAAATATCTGTATCTATACTTCATTCAAATTTATTTTAGCAGTCGGTTGGCCATGAAATAATTTTCTCAAGTTTTTGTAACTAGAACGAAGTTAGGTTGGCACTCATGAAATGTCGTTAATGTCATAACGCCGTTGCCACAACTAATATCAATTTTTATTACGAAAATGCCAAAAGTGATTGAATAAAGAGACAGGGTTTCAGGAAGTGCTATTAAGAATTCAGGTCCGCTCATTCAAATGGTTATGCCCTGATATTCTAAAATACACAATACGTCAGACGGTAGCGAACATATTCAATGTAAGAGAATTTATATAATGTTTCATCTGAATCTGAAAGACTTATATTTCAGCTGAATATTTCCACATTCAGAAAGATTGTGAATGAAGAGGATGACAAAGAATTTCCTTCTATTGGGAGACCCAAAAAAGTGGTGGCATTTGAGAATTTTTTGTTTGAGTGAATTTATGCGAAAAGTTTACTACAGGATTTTCGATAAATATCATCGGAGAATAAGTTCCCTAAAATGGATTTTTCTATTTTTCATTTGACTTGTCCTATACAATGTGAATGTCTTAAGGTACTAATAAATAAATAATAAAATTATTATTATTAATTACATCAATGTATTGAAATGAATAGTCACAAATACGCGCAAGTTGCCCTGTTGCTTGTTTATTCATGAGAAATTTTTGTTCAACGGTGAAGTTCATCTTGACTTGAAACTTCCTTTAATTCCTTTTACTTATATTGATGCAAGATGATTTTTGTTGAAGAATTTAACATTCTTGTAATTATCTGTTAATTCCTTCGAGAGATACCCATTCCCAACCATTTCATCTTCGGGTTAATATTTTTGAAATCTACAAATGATGTAAGCCAAAGAAGATAACGAACATTAACTCTCCCCAAGCTAGTGCATATTATGATATTGTAACGTTTTCTTCGCTTGATTAAAACGTCCAACTTATTAAAATTATTTATTTACACTTAATACACAAATAACTCACAAACTAACTATTACACTACTATTTATTTTCACTGTTGTTTATTTCCACTAGTCGCTTGCACTGTAACTATACTTATACTTGCCTACCTGCTCCTCCGCTGGGCTTGTATAGGCGCCGGAAACATTCAGGTACCTTCGCGGTTATTCTGGAATTTCTCGATCGCTCTGGTTCTCGAAAGGTCCGACCGCAAGGGCCGGACTGGTTACACTGTCCCCTCCTTAAGCCTGTTCTGTCCCAGAACAGATTTAGTGAATTCCTCCGAGGACCGTGGCGAAACTTGCACTCATCACCATTCCTACAGTAGCCATTCTGATGGAAGTAGCACTCCACAGTTTTTCCAGGCTCCCTGGCCTGCTTTGGGTTGAAACTGCACACCAGGATCCGTATACCAGTCCCCTGAAATACCACCTCCAGCATGCTTCGCACAACTCGCCAATTTAGCTGGTCCAATCCACAACCGAGCTTGGGAACAGCTAATTTCCTAACCCCAAAGCGTTGAAGGTCTTCCTTCAAGCTATGCAGTGCCGTCCATAGATTCTAATAGGTTGGCTTCTGATACGAATGTTGCTTTGTGACTAGGTAATAAATGAACCGACCTTCAGCCTTCAATTTCAAAACTTTTCCGATTTTTGGCTGCTGTCGCAATAGTTGTTCCTGACGTCCAAATTTATTTCTGAATACTCTTGCTATTCCTTTGCTCATACGAAGGTCCTCCGCTACGCAATGAGCGAGAGAGTATTCCTCAGACACGGTAAAGAGATCTTGATGTACTTCCTGTGTAACGCCGAACCGTGCAACGCGTGTCTCACCATAACAATCCATAAACTTCTGGTAATCGCTGCTACCTTGCATCGGGGCTTCCACAAGACGTACTTCTTCTTCGTCCTGCGCGTACGGGGCTAATCGGTTGAAATGGACAGCCTTTGGTTTTCCTCTGGGGAGCTTCCTTATTCGGTAAACAACATCATTTATCCTCTTGATTATTTCATACGGTCCTCCCCACTGTCTCTGCAGCTTTGGTGAAAAACCTTTCTTCCTTTGTGGATTATGTAGCCACACCAGATCTCCAGCGGTGAATCCACCTTCAATAGCCTTGATGTCGTAGCGCATTTTCATTCGGTCACTTGCTTGCTGCATTTGATTGCGTACCTTGTCATGAATGTAATCCAGCTTGTTCCTTAGTTTACTAACGTAGTCCTCCCCAGCTACGTCTTCTCCAGGCTTACATCCAAACTCTAAGTCGCAAGGCAGCCTTATTTCTCGGCCGAACATTATACTGGATGGAGTTTCCTTGGTAGATTCTTGAACTGTAGATCTATATGCCATGGTGAATAGATGTAAATATTCATCCCAATCCCGCTGATGATCAGAAACTACTTTGGCTAGATGTTTTCCCATGGTCCGATTCATTCGTTCGACCATGCCGTCTGATTGTGGATGAAGAGGTGTAGTCCTTGTTTTGTGAATTCCCAATTTGCTGCATACTTCTTGGAATAGCTTCGATTCAAAATTTCGGCCTTGATCACAATGCAGCTCCAGAGGTATTCCAAATCTGCAGAAGAATTCTCTGACCAATTTATCAGCTACCGTACTTGCCTCTTGATTAGGAATACCGTAGGCTTCCACCCATTTCGTGAAATAGTCCATCGCTACCAAAATGTACTTGTTTCCATGGTCTGTTTCGGGAAAGCGATGTCGATAGCTACTCGTTCCATGGGAGATCCGACGTTATATTGCTTCATTGGTGCTTTTCCTCTACCATAAGGTCCGTTAGCAGCAGCGCAAACCTTGCATCTTCTACACCAATCTTTAACGTCCCTCTTACAATTTGGCCAATAGAATCGCTGCCTGACTTTTTCCAATGTCTTGATTATCCCGAAATGTCCACCTGAAGTTCCGTTATGTAGTCTGGTCAGAATGTCTGTCACACGTCTGCTCTTCGGCACAATCAACTGAAGTCTCTACTCAGTTCCATCTTCATTTTCCCAACAACGTTTCAGAAGACCTCCATCAATCTTCAGCGTTTCCCATTGTGCCCAATACGACTTTACATTCTGGCTCAGTCTGGATACTTCTTCCCAAGTAGGTCGTCTACCGCTCTTCTTCCAACTCAGGATTATTTTCAAGTCGTTATCTTCCTCTTGTGCTCTTTGAATTTCTTCAGGTAGCCAGTCGTCTTCGATTACGGTGGTCCGCCTTAAATCGATCTTTTCTTCCAGGCGCGAACAATGGCTCTTCTTCTTCTGGAGACACTCAATGGTTTTAGTCTAGCCATTGTCTACCACAGCGACTCCTTTTATTTTCCCAGCTGTAGCCCTTTCAAATTCTGGACGATTTTGCTTGAAATGCCTCCTTTTGTTGCAGTTCCAGCACACAGCATCCTTTTTCCTAGCAAGCAATATTCTGCGGACTTTTTCTCTGACAATCTCCTCAACAGATCGATCTGTTTCTTGCTCTTGTCTTACACGAAAGTGTCCCCTATGCGACGCTTGCTTCGCTGCTTCGATTTCCAAAGCCTGGGCTAAGGCATCATCTACGGTTTTAGGGCGTGCTAGTCTCAGGGCTTGTTGTATTTCACTATCCTTTATCCCATCCACGAATGTCTGGATTGATAGCTGTTCCAGGAAGCTATCTGGAGCAGATGGATAAGCCAGCCTGACTAATCTCGCCACATCAGCTTCAAACTCCTGGAGATTTTCCCCTGTTTTCTGCACTCGGTTCTTTATTTGTGCATGGTATACTTGTTGTAAATGAGCATCACCATATCTCATCTGAAGTTTCGATGTAAGAACTTCGTAACAGGTTTGTTGACTCTCCGGGATCGTCTGCAGAATGTTGAGTGCCTCTCCTCGTAGAGCTATTATCAATGCCGTGGCTTTTTCGTTGTCGTTCCAGTTGTTCGCCAGGGCAGCAGCTTCAAACTGTTTTTTATATGTCGACCAGGCTATTTTTCCATCAGAAGTTGGAGGCTTGATCTTCATTCTACTACCTTCGCCGTCATTTTCCGCTTTCGCTGTGCTGTAGGGTGTTGAAGCCAAAATATCTGTTCTGTTTGACATTCTTTTCAAGGAATCTATCAATTTGGAATGATGTTCAATTATTCCTGCCATTTCTTCCAATTTTCCATTAACGTCGTCATAAACTTTGTCAAACTTTTCGTCAACGCTTACATGAACTTTGTCAAACTTTTCATCAACTCTTTCATAAACTTCGTCAAATTTTTCGTTCACTATATCAAACTTCTCGTCTACTTTTTCAAATTTTTCATTTATGGTTTCCAGTTTCTTATCCAATTTATCTGTAAGTTGACTCACCACATCATTACAATTTTCCTTAATCTGGTCCATTTTCTCATTCAATTTTCGAGAATTTTCTTCCATTTGGACCATTTGTTCGTTCAACTTACAAGAGTTCTCGTCCATTTTCTCATTCAATTTTCGACAATTTTCTTTCAACTTACAAGAATTCTCGTCCATTTTCTCATTTAATTTTCTCAAAAAGTCCATTACCGCTTGAGTCTCCATCGCGTTCTGTAATCTTGTGGTCACTGGCATGAACAAATAACCGAAATTATTTATTTAATTTGAGCTATGTTGAACCGCACACTTGACACCAATGTAACGTTTTCTTCGCTTGATTGAAACGTCCAACTTATTAAAATTATTTATTTTCACTTAATACACAAATAACTCACAAACTAATTATTACACTACTATTTATTTTCACTGTTGTTTATAGTAAGTTTACACATGCATGGATTTACCGGCGCCAGTCTTAACGCCAGTTCAACTTTCACGCCAGTAAGCGTTTACACGGTTTCCAGTGTTTTGCACGCCAGTTGCTAGTATCGATACTCTCGTTATAGTAGGTACCTACATCATGTCACGAAAGGAGCTTGTATAAAATTGTCGAAAAATTGCAAAATCGATAATTGATAGTATGATTGAAGATTTAGAACGGAAGAAACGACATAAAAGAAAAGGTCGCTTATGGGTGCGCAATTGGATTTCTCAGAGACCAATGATGGGTGCTTCAAATTCTCTTTTGAAAGAACTTTCAATGGAAGACCCCCAAAGCTTTCCTAATTATTTAAGAATGGCTGAAGAAGGATTTAATTTTCTTTTACAACGTGTCACACCACTAATTGAGGAAAAAGGCACCCATATGAGAGATGCTTTGTGTGCTAGGCTTAAACTTCAAATCACTCTAAGGTATTTAGCCACTGGTGACTCCTTTGATTTCCATTTCTCCTCTTTTTTGTTCATCGTTTAAACACAAAACTCACAAAAGAACCAAAGTAAACTATTGAACTGTGCCCCTAACCGTAAAAGTGATTTGCCGCTGCGTAAACAATATTCATTGGCGTGCACGGAATGTGTTTACATTTGCAAGTTGTAATTTCACTGGCGCAAGAAAAGATACTGGCGCATGAAATTTTGGAAGCGACCAAAATTTTTAATCCATGCATGCCTGGATAACGTTTGCACGCCAGTAAGTGTTTACATATGCATTTTAAAGTTACAGGCGCGCCATGCAGAAGTCACCGGCGCCAGTAAATCATTGCATGTGTAAACCTACTATTATTTCCACTAGTCGCTTGCACTGTAACTTGCCTACCTGCTCCTCCGCTGGGCTTATATAGGCGCCGGAAACATTCAGGTACCTTCGCGGTTATTCTGGAATTTCTCGATCGCTCTGGTTCTCGAAAGGTCCGACCGCAAGGGCCGGACTGGTTACAATATGATACTGATCTCTTGTATTTTCCATGCAAATAACTGGATTTGGCATGCCTTCAAACAGTTTGTATAAACTTCAATTATGTTCGTCACATATTTTCCGAAGAGATTCGACATTGTAATAAAATACGTAAAAACAGAAACTTTTACGTAGAACGCGCAACATAGCATTGATTTAAAACCCAAAAATGTTTTGACAAGCGTCATAACCTCACATTTTTGTACTATACAGAGTGAAATGTGTCAAATTTCCATGGCCAACCGACTGCTAAAATAAAATTGAATGAAGTATCCTCGGTACTTTGACCGAATGCAACTCTTTTTGAAAGATCCCCAGATGTGTAGTGTCACAGATCATTTAAGCTTTTACGGGGGTGGCACAGCTCATTATGAAAACCTTTTGGCGGTGTGTGCTGGGGTGAGTTCGCGCTATCTGAGGAATGTCGTGCTCTTGGGGTGATTGTTTCGCCCCACTGCTAGGGTCGGACCCTAGCAGCTACCTACGACAATCGCCGAAGCAGCGTAGTTCGTGCCTGCTATAAACGCCGGTTACGTCGAGGGTATAGAGTTGTGCGTCGCCGGTGGCGCCATGGTTTGGCGTATGTTGCACCGCAATAGACGTATATGCTACCCTGTGATCGCAACCGTCGTGCGCAGTCACAGATTACAGAGTAGTGCGCAGTGATGCCATCGTTTGGCCACCCTTGGTACCACCATGGTGAGATGAAGTATTCTTCTACCATGGGTACAACTACGCCGCCACAACCTAAAATGGCTATATCTTTTAATCAGGGCTGAATCGGAAAAAATGGTACAAGAAAAAACTGTTTCTTTTAACCGCAATAATCTACTATTGACATTTTTTACGATTCAAAGACACGCCCTGTATATATAAATATATATGTATACACATTCCCCAGGTCCGTCCGTCATTGAACTGGGGATAATCTGGTCAGTCTAGGTTTTTCCATAAAATTCTGATTATTTTGGAAACGGTACATTTTCGCTGAACTAATATTGGTGTCATTCAATAGTATATGGTCTACTGTATCGTTTGATTCACTAGTTTTGGACAGCCTGTATAATGGGAATATTTTATTGTTCACACAGGGTACTGATGTGCTCACACTAGCTCAAATCTATATTTTGTTCCATATGAAATTCTCGAGAAATAGCTATTAGTGCTTACGAGATTAGCAGAAAAAAAAGAGTATCTCATTGCTTAAAAAATACGATTCCTACTATCGAAAAGTGACTTATTTTTGTTGAGTATCTGTCGTTTCGCAGAAGAGCATAATTTTCTGGAGGAATGTAAAATTTTCAAAATAGGTTTAATATCATCAGACATGAACTCTCAAAGTAGAACTACTTCATAGTGAATTATTCAGCATGAAATTAGAGAAAAATGAGGGAAACTACCATAAAATAATATGATTTCAATCAAAAAAATTTATTTTATAAAACAGTATTATTCAAATGATTTCAAATAATGTATTTCACAAATTATAGTGCCAAAATATTAAACATAACAAAAATGGATCTTTAATCTAAAACAATGTAGTCTTATGGTTCAAATGAATTAAAATCAATTTTTAATCAGGTTTTAACAATTATATTGGAATTCAAATAAGAAGATATTTCTTTAGTCAAAGGAATTTCACATAAGTAAGTCTTGAAAGTATAGCATATTGAAAATAAACTTCTTCTTATAGATGAAGAAATGGCATTTTTTGTATTATAATTTGAATAATCATTGGTACCCATTCTCCTAGTTAACGCTGGAACTTTATTCAATTTATCTAAAACCTGACTTAAACGTACTAAGGTTGAAATAATATTGGATAAATCCTTCTGTACCACACCATATTGATCTTCTCTGATTGAAGCGCATATTAATTCAGCAAGTCCTTGAGAGCTCCATATAATTAAATGTACATCAGATAAACACATTTGAATGTTTGCTTGGGGTATCTCCCCAAAAAGATAGTTGATACCAAAAAAGGTTTTAGAAGTTTCCAAAATATTTGAAAATTTATTGTGCACTCTCGTCAGCACACTTTCTACTGATTGTTCAACTGCTGCTTCATTTTGTTGTTGTGGGTTCACATCCAGCAAATGAGAATTATCTGCTGGTGAATAAGGTGAAGTCATACTTCGTAAATTTCTAAATTTATTAGGTGCTGGAGTTTGGCAGAGAGCTGAGGGCAGATTATTTGCAAATGTTTTTTCATCAATACTTTCAGAAGACTTATTCAAGATGTTAATATATGAATTATACAGTTCTAGGATATTTTCTATCAGAGAATTCCAATTGTGTGGGTGTTCACCAGGTTGAGATAAAGTGAAGAATAGTTGCCGTCTATTAGGTGACCACAATGAAAGCCTATATAAATCTAAGCAAGCTAAGTTTTGAACAATGGGAAGTTTTTCAAGTTTAATAGATTCTTGTAAAGTGAGAATACTGTCATTCAGCTTTACCAAAGGAAATTCTACTGGTTCAGTTAGAAATAAGCTGAAAAATAACTTGATCAAATTCATATTGAAAAAATATAATGCAGAGAAAAAAAAGTTGAACAGATAAAATTTGAAGTAGAAGTTTTCGGTAAGTTGTAAGTCAAACATATATGCTAAATTATGTTTAATATTACTACCACATAAATTATAGAATAATATAAAAAACATACAGGGCCAAATTGCCTGTTCAAAACTACTTTTCAAGAGAGGAAGTAAACTTGATTTGAAGTGAGTCAATTTTTGTTGTTGAATGATTGGAAAGCTCAGATGTTTATCAGAAATGTAAACTTTAATAAAGTAGTACAATCCTATCCATAGTCCACCAAGTTCCAGAAACAGTGTTTCCTCCACTAAACAAGTCACTTTCTTATCATTCAATCTCGTAACTTTTTTAAATTCTCCCCCAACTAATGACAACACTAACCATACTTGCACGATTCCAACAAGACTATGTAACAAGACCAACACAAAATTATGAAGTGAGAAGACTGAAACAAACTTGTAGAATCGATTGAAACTGAATGAAGGACGTAACACATAGTCTTTGGCACATATTAGGCACTGAGCAAAAATAATAGCCATATGTGGTATTACATAGAGCCAAGCGGTGAACGATGTTACAGTATCAAATGAAGTCCTGATCCATGATAATGGATTGAAAGGATCTCCATTGACAATTATCAAGCAAACATGCAAGATAAGTATTTGCGAGAAAACACTACATAGGATGGCATGGTATAATTTCCTAAACAGGAGATCTTTATACGTGAACGTTACAGATAGGTTAGATTGCACCGGCAACATTCTGTTCGATCTTCCTGTATCCACTTATATCGAAGACGAAGTTGTTATGGCAGTTAATTAATTACACCCATTTCAATTTTAGACATAACTACTTTTCTAGTATGAAAATATGAGAAGAATGATTCGTCCCGTTGATTTAAAAGTTTTCAACCACGGAATATTAAATCAATTACAGAAACAGAACACAAAGTAGTCAACCTAACTCTATAGGCGTTTTCGGAAACTTACTCAGGGTTACTAACTCGATCCATTGAGGTCACGTGACGGATCTTCTCGGATCACTGACCCGGTTCTAAGTTCACGAACATATCAGGTTAGGATTTGGTCAGTCTTAGCAACCCCTTCCAACTTATATAGGCAGAAATGCAACCGCTTTAGTTCGCCCTTCAGTCGGTGCGATTACTTTGGGGCGCTAGAGTCGAGTCGTGTTACTATAGAAATCAAAAATAATATCTTTGATAGAAATCCTACATAGATTTTCAATCTATGAAATACTGTTCTGATGACAGATTTATTTTGGCGAATTTTTTCCAAGAAATGTTCTTATTTCTTCAATAATTTGTTTGACTAGTGGGAATCATATACGTTCTTCTAGTTCCTTTCTTGCTTTACTGGTAAGTGATTGGTTTTTTGATAATTATGTTTGTGTAATCATGAAGCTTGGAATTTGTCTGCTCACCGATGGCTTGAGAAAATATAAGTTCTTCAAAGAAAAATTGTATTTTAACACGTTTAAAGTTGACTTGGTTTAAGGCCAGCGGTTCGATGAGACCGCTGTCTTCAAAATCACTCCAACTCAATTGTGGCTATTCTTTAAACCTCATAACAGGCCGCTTGGCCACAAGGAGTGCTTTTTGGGATGTCGAAAAAGTTGGAAAATATGATTCTGTATCATATTCATTCAAAAAATAATACCATTGAGTTTGAATACGACCGAGTTGAATACCCAAAGTTCATACAAAACCAAGCGTTATTCTTATGAAAATCCTACTAATTTGAGATGAAGTACAATTTTGCAACTGAGTACCTACTTATTTATGGATGTATTTTCAGTATTTGAAAACTCAACATTCATTCAACAAATTTTTCTCGAAAATGGTTTACCAGAAGAAACAGAGAGTTTACCGAAGAGAAGACTTCGAATATCCAGTCAACAGGAGCAATTACAAGAATACCTATATTTCATTTCTGGTTTAATGTAATAGTTATGTCTTTATATTCCTAACCAATATCATTTTCTGCAGAATAACTCCTTAGAGATATGGTTTAAGGGTCAATAAAAATTCCGCTCCTTCCTAAACTGCTCTTATTTTATTTTCCAATAATTTGTACTTGAATACTTTTACAATCACGATTCATTTTTCAATCAACAAATTTGTCCTCAATTTATCGGTACCTAATGTAGTATCTTTAGTTTTGTTGCAAATGAATGAAATAGTTTCATTTGTGAATTACAAGTAAGACGACGCAAAGTCTACTGGGGTTCAAAATTTCAAATCGAATGAATAGGTTTTGGCCTGCCACCTACGACCGATGCCGCAGAGCAGTAGTTCCGATTTCCGTCGGTGCGATTTTGGAGCAGCGCTGTTGTAGTGCCTAGAAATCATAGATTACAAACAGTGTCAATAAATTTAGTACGGGAGTCGGACTTCTTCTCGTTTGGTATTTCTATGGTCTTAGTGTCAGTCGTAAGAATAACATAACCAAAACGTCATTCAAATTTATTATAAACTTTACACATTTTATTGATGCATAAACAGAGTTTATAAGAAAAAGTCGTAAGAATCTTCTTGCAATCTTGCAGAGAAAACAATAACCAAGATTTTACCGAAATTGGGAGGGGCTGCTAGCTTGAGTGTTGTAATTTTCAGGAATAAATAAATAAATAACCAAATATATAATGATTTTATTCCCAGTAAGTTTTTCTGGTTTCCTGTTCCCAATTAATAATTGGATTTTCTGATGCTTTGCTTGAATTTATTGGCGTTTGCCATATCTTATAATTTGTAGTGTGACCTTCAAGTGATCAATATCAATATCTATTTATCAAAATTAGGAGCAAGAGGAAAATTGCAGCTATAGTGGAATTAGCTAATGAAACCACACATTTCACATTGAGCCGAATTCTCTTCTATTTCCATAAATATTGAGTATAAGAGTAGAAAGCTTATTTCCGCGTTTTTCAGATACAAAACTAAACTGCAGTGCGCATGCGGTGACTCTAGCGATTCGAACGACCCTGCTTTTGTGCAGGGTTACGGAAAATCAACCCGAGTCAGTGATCGAGGTAGCAGCTCCGTACTTTCCGAACACGGGTTAGATGTTCGGGTTAGGTAAACGAACGCAAAGGTTAGGGATCGAATGAACCCGAGTAAGTTTCCGAAAACGTCTTATAATCTTTGACGATTGACGTTGAAATATATAATCAAAGAGTAACAACAAGTTGTTACTCTCTGATATAATCATTACAGTAGAACCCCGATTATCCGTGCCAGTCGGGACCAAGCCTTCGCCGGATAATCGAAAACACGGATAATCCAAAGACCTTGTTTTAATTATTCAATCATTTATTTAGACCAAGCCATGTGTCAAACAAAGAAAAAAAACGTAATACTAGATACATGCAACAAAAAATAACAATTTTAATATTTATACATAATGTCTAAGGTTGCGTTCACAAACTTGATCTGAGCAAGCTCTGAGTAAGCTTTGATTACTCGAAGCGTTCACAAACGTACTTTAAGTTTCTCAGAGTATGCTCTCTGAGCATGGCCATACTCATACTCTACTCTCGGAGTAAGTTTGTGAACGCAACCCATACGTACATTGAACACATAGACTCAAAATAACATGTATTATAAGTCTATGATTGAACAATGTCACATTGAAAAATCACTTGAAAAAATCCCTAATTTTTGTTTGTTTTTGGGCTTCGTAAATTCTACAAATTATAATCAAAGAGATACTCTTTGTTATAATCTCCTTGTCAGAATGCCGCCCGGATGAAACGCGCACGGATAATCGAGGTTCTAATTGTACAAATTCGTTGAACAATAGTGATAAAGATTGGTATTTATCACTCGGGAAAAACTTAGCACGTTTAACGTTTCTTTATTATTGACAACTACATCAATTGTTCTTGACATACATCAATATATATTCCGAACATCGAATACTAACACGAAATACATAATAATTCCAATACTCCCACTTATTGAGTGTTGTAAATATCAGCAAGAACACTAAAAACACACTCATTGTGAGTCTCAATCACTTTAAGTTTTCATGCCCAACAAATATCTGAGTCTTTGAAAAGCTTCTTTTGGTAGAGCTTTTGTAAAAAAATCAGCCTCTTGTTCTTTTGTTGGGACGTATTTAGGAGATATTTCACCACAATAGTATTTTTCCCGAACAAAATGGAATTGAACATCCACATGTTTCGTACGGCTGTGAAATTCAGGGTTGTGAATGAGCTTGATAGCACCTTGGTTGTCTATATGTAGAGGAGTTGCACCCTTCAATGATACACCAATATCATTCAGCAACTGACGTAACCATACAGCTTCTTTGGTTGCTTGGCATGCAGCTACATATTCTGCTTCTGTTGTTGATAAGGTAACACCTGATTGCCTTTTGCTGGACCACGTAATTGGACCTCCTGAAGCCTTGAACACGTATCCGGTAGTGGACCTTCTTGTTTCTTTGTCTGATGCGTAGTCAGCGTCACAGAAACCATTCAGATTGTACTCTGGTTGTCTCAAATATTCTATTCCATAAGTGGCAGTATTTTTCAGATATCTGATAATCCTCTTGACAGCATTCCACTGAGCTACTGTAGGATTATTCAGGAATCGGCTTGCGACTCCCACTGAATATGCAATATCTGGCCTTGAAACGATTGCAGCAAACATTAATGATCCCACACATTCTCTATAGGGACCTTCAAAGTTAATGTCTGTTTCAATTCTCATAAGATCAGTATTTGGGTCAGCTGGTGTTTCTGAGGGGTTACACTGATTCATTCCAAACTTATTCACAATTTTCTTTATATATCTCGTTTGATGCAGAAATATAGAGTTTCTCTCCTTGTTCTCTATAATTTCAAGTCCAACATAATAATTGATATCGCCTACCTTAATTTCAAAGCATTCACCTAATTCTCTAAGGAAAATATCCAGTGCTTTGTCAGATGGCGATATCAACAGACCATCGTCGACATAAATAATGAGCAGAACTTTGTGTTCCTGTACATATCCTCGATAGATACATTTATCTGCTTGGCATTGCTCAAAATAGAATTTTTTTAGTACACTGTCAAATTTATGGTTCCAGCATCTGGGTGCTTGTTTTAATCCATATAATGATTTTACCAGTTTACAAACTTCATTGCCATACTTGGGAAAACCTTCAGGAATTTCCATATAAACTTCTTCTGAGAGTTCTCCATACAAAAAAGCTGTTTTAACATCAAACTGCTTGATTTTGTATCCTTCGTGGGCAGCAACCGACAGAATTACTCTAATTGAATCAAACCGTGTTGTAGGAGAAAATATTTCATGATAATCACGTCCTTCCTTTTGAGCAAAGCCTTTTGCACACAGTCTTGCTTTATATCTTTCTATTTCACCTTGATTGTCATATTTTAGTTCCAATTTTGATCCAATCGCTTTTCGTCCTTCAGGAAGTTTTTGTATGATCCATACTTTATTTTGTTCCAGAGCACGTATTTCTTCTTGTATTGCTTTTATCCACTTATCAGCGTTTTCGCAATGTATTGCTTCTTCATAGGTATTTGGAACTTCTAGTTCCACCAGGTTCAGCTCAACTTCAAAATCTCTTAATTTTTCCGGAAACTTGACGTGTCTCCTTGGTCTTCCATTATCTTCATTAGGTTCGATTTCTGCGTATGGTTGAAAATTATCCTCTGGCTGAATGTCTGATATTGGATTTTCAAAGTTATCATCTGTGAACTCAATTAATACAGGTATCTCTTCTTGTTTATTCATAAATCCATTTTTCTCTTCCTGAAACATCACATTACAAGATATTGTGATCTTGCGATTCTGGGGATTCTATAAACGGTAATTTGTGGAATTCTTATCATATCCTACAAAAACCATTCTTTGACTTTTAGGTTGAAGCTTTGTTCTCTTCTGATTAGGAGTATGTACATATGCAACACATCCGAAGGTTTTGACATGACCTAAATATGGTTTTTCGCCTGTCCATTGTTCATAAGGTGTGGTTTCGCACTGCTTGGATGGTGTTCGATTCAAAATGTATATAGCAGTATTTGCTGCTTCTGCCCACAGATAGTGTGGTGCGTTTGCACTGATAAGCATGGTTCGCACACTTTCCATAATCGTTCTATTCTCTCTTTCACATCTTCCATTTTGTTCTGGTGTATATGGTGCGGTAGTTTCTAATTCAATACCCTCTTTCATCATGTACATTTCCAGTTCTTTGTTTGTGTATTCAGAACCATTGTCAACATGAAGAGCATTCACTGAGTGTCCGAACTTTGTTTTGACAACGTTATTGTATCTAACAAAACATTCAAAAGTATCACTTTTGTGCTTTATGAAGTAAGCTACTCGGTATCCTGTACAGCTATCTTTGAACAATAACATATAACGAGCACCTGATACCGATGATGTTACAATAGGTCCACATATATCACTATAGACAAGTTTTCCGGGAGCACTTTTGTTGACTCTTGTTGACTTGGAAAAACTTTTTCTATGCTGCTTGCCTAGTATACAGGCTTCACATTGGAAATTGTCAATATTACTCATTGTTACTCCTTTTACAAGATTTCTTTGGACCATATCTTTCAAGTACTGCTTGTTTATGTGACCAAGCCTTTTGTGCCAAATTTCCATAGATTCTCTGACTTGTTCTGTTACAGTTGCTTCAGTGTTGTTGCAAACTGTACGAATAAGCATCTTGTATAGATTATTTGTTTTCTGCTGCAAAGCACTAGCTACAAGGTCTCCTTCTAGATATATTTTGGCATAAGTACCCTCCTTGATTATCTTCATGTTCCTACTCGTCAGAACTCCTTCAGATATAAGATTTTTTCTCAGGTCTGGGATGAAGAGTACATCTTGTATGTAAGAATCAAACCAATGTCCATCTATTAACTTCTGAATTTTTACTGTGCCTTTTCCTTTCACTTCTAGGCTTGTACTATTTCCTAGGTATACATGAGAAGGGCTTTCAAGTTCTTCGAACTCAGAGAAGTAATCTCTTCTATAGGACATATGTGCTGAAGCACCACTATCTAGGATCCAGATATCATTACACTGTGTGATATTGAGCTCCTCTATTTCAATATTTAGTGCTGTTTCATTTCTTCTATTCGATTCACTATATTTTGTTTGATTTGATTGCTTTGAAGCGTAACAGTCCTTTGACATATGACCACGTTTATGGCAAGAAAAGCATTTGAATGGGAATCTTTTCTTCTTAGCTGCATTTGGCGTACCTTTCTTCTTTGTGTTCAAAGTCATTGTGGCGAGAGCTTCCTGTTCTTCTTCTAACATTGTCAAACTTTGTTCTTCATCTTGGAGTCTGGCAGTCAGGTTCTTCACTGTTTGCTTTCTCTCATCCATTGACAGCCAGGCTTGCCTTACATTTCTATATTTCGGTGGCAATGTGTTTAAGATTTTTGTTACTATGGCAGTTTCACTGACAGAATCACCACAATCTTTGATTTGCTGTGCAAAATTTTCGATTTTGGCTACATGCTTTGCCACAGAGTCATTGGGATCCATCCGATATTGGTGAAACTTTTCATGTGCCATGAGTTTATTAACTTCTGACTTTTGACAATATATTGAGTCAAGTTTCTCTTTCATTGCCTTCGAGGTTTCGCAATTTTCTATAAAAGTAATCTGCTCGAAGTCCATGGCTGATGTAATAAGAAACATAGCTTGTGCATCCTTTCTGTACCAACTATCTAATCCTGCAGCCTGGGTCGCAGCTGGTTTTTCCATTGTTCCATCTACAAGACCATAAAGGCCTTTTGCCTTCAGGGCACATTTCAGCTGGAACATCCATTGGTGATAGTTTTGTCCGGTGAATTTCGTAATGCTACCAACGTCTATTTTGTCACTCATTTTTCAACGATGTCTTCAGTGTCTACTTATACGAACTCTGGGCCCATAACCAATTGTACAAATTCGTTGAACAATAGTGATAAAGATTGGTATTTATCACTCGGGAAAAACTTAGCACGTTTAACGTTTCTTTATTATTGACAACTACATCAATTGTTCTTGACATACATCAATATATATTCCGAACATCGAATACTAACACGAAATACATAATAATTCCAATAGTTCTACTGTATGTTATATTATTCGCGAATCCAATTACCGTTGTCAGTACTCTTTTCAAGATTTGTACGGCCTAACTAGAGTTTTTCTAGAAAATCAAGATATTTATCGAAAGTGAATTGATTGATTTAGTTTCGTAAAAAAAGATCAACATTCTTTTGAAATATTTCATTTGAAAAGGATGAAATGTGGAATAAAATCGAGCGATGATATTGGTGATCCACTGTACCTAGACACAAAATCCTATATTTCACAGATTCTTTCTTGAATCGAAACTAGCTAATAATGTTGAGGCAGCATATACTGAGTTTGTGAAGTTTCTATTTAAAGTATTTCAATTCCATGTTATGATATAGGTATTCCTCATAATGAAATCTGAAGAGACATAAATATAATTCAGTTCATGGAACAAGTTCTACAGAGGAGAAAAAGCATTTATTTGGAAGTATGAGAATTATGAAATTGTATTTCATCATAAATCGTCAATTGAATTCAGAAGAAAACTCTCGCAAAGAAAAATCGTTTAACCTAACTCCTGCATGTTGAAAGCATTGGTATAAATACCTTTTCCAATATTTTTTCGGAATCAATATTTCTATTCAGAAACCCAGACAATAATCTCAATATAACTTCTCCCAAAAATAATTATAATACTTTGTTGGACAACGTGAGATAAGAAAAAACATAAGGAACTAAACTTGTTTTGACTTTGCCGTACTGACAAAGTAGTTTCGTAATTCAGTCAGCAGAGGGCGTCTAGATTTTTGGATTCGAAGGAGTTCCCTACATGTTGGCCAACCTAGAAAAAGGTCTAAAAGGTCTACCAACAGGGAATGATTGCTTTCTAATGAAACCTACTTCATTCTTTCCGCAATGATCAATTATATTTTTGAAATTCTACCGAGCTTTCTAGAGTTTACTGTTAAAGAGAAAAAAATATTTTCATAACCTCGATTGCTGATTGGTTGAAATTTATGTTGGTATTACTACTTCTTGTGACAATTGACATATTTCATTGGCAAATGTCATTTTTACTGATAAATATATATATAATATTAAAATTAATAAGAATAATTATGCATCTGAATTAAATTGTTTATTAATATTTATATTGTCAATGTGCTGTATAGCTTACAAAATACAAGAAAACAAGAATGCGTTCAAGCAAAGATTGTGCACATAACCAAAACTTTGCCCATAATCTAACAGATTACTTTTTCCCATTGAACTCTATGGGAACCATAGAGTTCCATAGAATTCAATGCTTTTTCCTTCTTGACATTTGCCAACGAAACAAGTCAATTGTCACAAGAAGTAGTGATACCAACATAAGTCTCAACCAATGAGCAATCGAGATTATGAAAATCTTTTTTTCTCTTTAACAGTAAACTCTAGAAAGCACGGTAGAATTTCATGATTATATTTGATCATTGCGGAAAGAATGGAGTAGGTTTCGTTAGGAAGCAATCATTCCCCGTTGGTAGACCTCTTAGACCTTTTTCTAGGTTGGCCAACATGTAGGGAACTCCTCCTAACCGTCTGTTCCGATATTCCTGAACAGTACTGTCAGTATTTCAGAGACGATGCCTATTGGCCCAGTCGTTCGAGTTCTATTGTTATTCGATTGCTGGCCAGTAAAACCAGCAATAGAGAGTTGAAGTGCGCACAGAACGTTAGCCTGAACGTAAACGTTAACGTGACAAATAATGTCAAATATAACGTTTACGTGTTGTAATGAAATTTGAGTTGAAGTGCTGCCATCATGAAACGTCAGACGTTAAACATAACCTATCAATTTGGATTTTGATTTTATTTTGCTGGAACTCTCTTTTATCTAATATCTATAATATTGAGCCTCGACAGCTGGAATAATATTTGAAATATTGATGTTCTAATGATTATATGCATAATAAAGAGAATTTTCAACTTGAAAGTATTTTATTATCAATGAAATATTCATGTGTTAAGAGAATGAGAATTGCAGTGTAGTTTCAGCCATTTCCTTATGTACTGAATGTAATCTGATAACATAGTAATTTAACTTAATCCTTTTGATAACTTTCAAATCACTGCTGATTTCCTATAATTTTCGTTCATTATGAGAAAATACACAGGAAATGTAAACAATGACAGTTTGAGGTTATCGAGAATTGCATTGAACAATCAAAATTCGGCCATTCGCAAGTCATCGGTGCTACTCGTTTAACGTTCGGTTAACGTACGTCGATGTTTAAGGTATACGTGGGACACCGCTAGTTTACGTAGGCCGTAAAGCTGACGCTAACGTTAACGTTAAAAACGGACGAATGAGCATGCGTAGATGTCAATTATAACGTTAACGTTTACGTTCATGGCTGCACTTCAACTCTCTAATATCGGAAAAGGCCCTGAGCCAGATAGCGCAAGACGTTATTCCATTACCGCATAACGTTATTAGCGTACGTCGGCGTTATACGCTTCTTCCATATCTCTCTATTATATGTTATATAGCGTATGGTCCGTATATACACATTAGAGAGATATGGAAGAAGCGTATAACCCGAACGTACGTTAATAACGTCATGCGGTAATGGAATAACGTCTTGCGCTATCTGGCTCAGATTTTAGTCGTATGGAAGATACGAATTTACGTTATTAGCGTAAGTATGGAGGGTAGCCTCCATAAGCGTAAGCAACAGATGATCGGTAAATGTCAAAGTTTGTTGTCGATAGGTTATTAGGTTATGCATTTTGGGTTGATTTTATGCTGTTTTTGTGAATAACGTGCGTTTATATGGATGTATATCTACAGGAATTTTTGTTTGTGGGGGTGGATTAAACTGTATTGAAAAATACCTGTTCACAGTGATGCTTTCATGATTTTAAAATATGATGAACCTTTAAGTGGCCACTATAGTTACTAAGAAAAAATTGGAATATCATCTGGAGGATATGTAGAGATAACGTAGAATTATTTGTGTACTGCTTTGCTGCCATTAACCTATAAGCCATATATCCAATCTAGATGTTTCTACTTTTATGAGTCTTAATAAAAAAATCTCGAATTGAATCCTTTTATTTCCTATTGAAAACAAGTTACATAGTTCATAATCAACAATATGGGATTGAAATAGGTACTCAGAATTAAACACTAGGATGAAAATTTCTATTTTCATTCGACTCTTCCTTTCATGTGACCCATTAATTGAAGATATACACTTTTACCTTTGGTTATTAGATTATTCTTGAGGAACTCAGTCTCTTCTGTTCTTATAAAAAATTCGATTCAATGTCGATTAACCCTCTAATACCCAAGTCCGCCTTGAGACTGGTTGCATATAAGTGCATACAAAATTATTCTGCCCATGTCCGCCTTCAGTATAGGTTCATTTTATGAGAACAGGTGTTAATGTAAATCAGTTAACTATTTGCGAAAAAAAGATGTAGATTACATAAGCTAATTTGAAACTATACGGAAATAATTATGAAAAAGGAAAAAAAACTTGGGCATTAGAGGGTTAAGAGGCCCCTTTTTCATAACATAACCTACTTCTGTCAAAACAAACAGAAAAATAGTAATGCGCAAGGCAAGAAAACAACGTAAATTACGATAACGTTCAACGTTATCCACCCGTAAATTACGGCATGCGGTAACGTTAATACCGCCCGCTATTCTGAAAATGGAAATACGCATGCGTCGTAACGTTATTAGCGCTTGACGTTATTACCGCATGACGTTAAGGATGCTTCCATATCTCTCTATTTGGTAACCGAAAGTTACCAGAGCGGTTACTCTGGTGACAGATATTGAACCGAATTGTCAGGAATTCGACATATACGGACCGCCCACTTACTAACCAGAAGAAACCAAAGGCTGTGGTCCGTATATACACTTTGGTTACTTCTGGTTAGTAAGTGGGCGGTCCGTATATGTCGAATTCCTGACAATTTGGTTCAATATCAGTCACCAGAGTAACCGCTCTGGTAACTTTCGGTTACCAAATGTGTATATACGGACCATACGCATAGTGTATATACGGACCACAGCCATTATAGTATTATACACAGAACACTAATATACAAGAAGTGAAAACTCCTAAGTAATCTGTGGCAACACCAAATGTCATTTATATGCCGCCATATTTGGTTGTGGAAGTAGATATTGAATGGCGGGAATTTTGAATTTACAGGCGTACTATACCTATATACATACTTTTCGTTGTTTTCACCTTCATTGTAAATTTACAGCTTCTACCATTAATATTGAAATCATATTTGGAATTCATGATAGAAGCTGTAAATTTACATCATATAAAAAATAACATCAAGGTAGGAGAAAGTTAGAATTTCAGCAATTTATTTATTTTTCATAAAAATTCTATAAACAGTATTTTCCAGAGGAGCACATTTATATATCAGTCAGCCAAATGCAAATACATATTGAGGATGAAATATATCAAACAATATGGTATTTGAGAAGAAATAGAATTGTTGATCGTAAAACCTGTTTCCCATATAAAATCTCAGTATAAGCAGAGGAAATGGAAATTAAGTAACATACACATATATGTATGATACAAAACAACCACGATAAAAACCTTAGCAAGAATCTGTCCCTATAAAAGCTTAGTTATATTGAATTTATTCACATAATGAGCTATTTCAATTATTGGGCCGGCTCCATTGAACTCTATGGGTTCCCATAGAGTTCAATGGCCGGCTCTTTCATTGTGATAAATTTTCTTGGTCTTGTACATCTCGAAATTGAAAACATATCTGAAACAAAAAAAAAAGAGAATGAAGATAGAGAAAGCTTAGTAAATAACATAATAACAAAGTGATTGATGTAGAATTGGAATGATAAGAAATTCAGAGATCAAAAATAGCTCAACCTACCTAATCACGAGTATAAGAGTAGATGAAAATAATATTCAACATTCGGTCGTTCATAAGTTACATCTCCTTGAATCTGCACTAGAATCTCCTAAATAATCCGCCTCGTTATGTAGTAGGGAAGTAATTTTTCAGTTAAATAATGAAATGTGAATATTAATATTATGATTTTTGAAACGTCAACAGGTTGTCAATCAAAAGAATTAGGTTAATTCGGTTTTGACCATTGAACTCTATGGGAACTGGAATGGCTTCGTAGGTAGCAAAATTCGTCGAAAATGGGGTATTTTCCTAAAACTCAAAAAAAGAATTAAAAATTATTTTTGGAAACCATTTTCCATTGGTTAGTCACCACATAAAAGGTTCCACTCAAAATTCAGTAGGAAAAAAAATATAGCATTTGAAAAAAAAATTTGTGAGAGCTTGTGACGTAGAATGCCTTTACTAGAGTCTAGTAATTTTTGTGAATTCGACAACATCGGAACTGATCAAGAGGATATTATATAGAACTTGGAACATAAATGCATTTATGTATTTATGTTCCAAGATACAGAATTATATCTTCCTGAAACCGATGACAGTTTCTGACATTGTTTTAAACGTTCACGCAAGCAGTGAAAATTTACCACCTGTAAACTTTTTCATATTGATGACTTTAGGAACCTATAAAATATATCAGCAATTCCTTCTTTCATCAACAATAACAGCCCAAGGAAGATCGAATATTAACTGACAATAAACAACCATAGACTCAATAATATATTATCAATCTATGGAGATCAGAAAACATTGATGAGAGCATTAAACTCTATGGTTCCCATAGAGTTCAATGGATGAGAGTCATTGATGGCAATAGACCATATTAGTGAGGTTAGAATCACTCAATTGGCGGGAGATCCATATTCAAATTTTTTTACATAGGAATCGACTTTAAGATGGAATATCGCTAGCTAGAAGTAAATGTTAATATAAAGACATGCAAAATTGGGTGCCGCAATTATTAGAGGTTGTTTCCAGGTATATTTTACATCACAAAATACTTTTATATGTCCTAAAATCAAAATTGAACACATTATTATACGGAATATATCCGTATGTCGTAGATCATTTCTGCTATACGTCAATCATGAACCGTAACAAAGAAAATGACATGCTGCGCTTGCGCGTTAGAATGATGTCAGCTTCAGAGGTTAGAAACAAAATGAAGCTACGACAAACTTCCATGGATCTTGCTGACCAATTTTATATTGATCCATTATTAAAAAAATATACCATTTTATTACGAAATTTTGTTTTCAACTTGTTAAGAAAGGATCATAGAACACATTCCAACAGAAATAAATCTTAAGAAATTCGCTAAAATATCCAAAAACAGGCGAGAAGTACGCGGCATTTTTAGTCCCATAAGAAATGCATAGGGAATTCAGGGACCAGATCCACGGATGGATCGCGATTCAAATTTCCCGCCTAACCTCACTAATATGGTCTATACACAACCATAGACGCGATAATATATGGAGATCAGAAAATTTGATGAGAAACATTGATGAGTGTTCCAACGATGCCGGATTGTAAAAGTGACGTAGAATGTTTCTGGGAGAATGCCTCCGCGATGTGAATTTCCGTAATTAAAAACAGGCAAAATACAACTGTTAAAATAGAAAAAAAAATACTTTTCCATATATTTGAGATATGAGGATTTCGTTGATATATATTTTGTAATTTAGGAAAATACCCCATTGTGACCGAGAGAGAGGGAAGAAGTAGAGCAACCTTTCTCTCTCTAGCGTGTTTTTGTTTACACTATTATAACCTAAATTTAAATGTCATTTTCGTAGATAAATTTTAAATCACATTGTTTAATGTCTTTTTGTCAGTATTTTAGTAAAAATCATGGTGAAAAATTGTTTAGAAGCCATATACTTCCGATTTACATTCCTAAGAAACTCGAAAAATGTCTATATATCAAGTCAAGTTAGCTGTTGAACAGAATTTCTTGTGCTTTTTCAAAGCTTAAATATAGTTTTTTGATGAGTGTTTTTTAAGTCTATATGTTTCCCAGAGTGACAAAAGTGGTTTTTGCAGTAACAAAAAACATTTTAAATAAGAAGAATTTCATAACAACAATGGTCCAGTATTGTGTTGGAAACGGATGCCATAATGCAGGGGACATAAATATAATATAATATTTTTTCTGTGAAGTGTTGGTATCACATAAACCAATCCATCCTGAACAGTTTTACAGAAGTGAGAATCCACAAAAGGAGAGAAGCAGTAAATAATTAGGAATTATGCCTTATGTTTTTCATTTTTTTAGGTTCCCTCTCCGAAAACCTTTTACTTTACAACTTTGGACCAAAGCTACAGGAAAGAAAAATTGGTATCCGTAGAAATACATTTGCAGAAAAAAATTTGCAGTCCCCCACAGGAAACATTTCTTGGCAGTTTGTCAAGGAATTAGAAAAAGTTCAAATGGAGGAAGGTCTAATGCCGCTCACAGACTTCGTTCTTTTCCATCCGTTCGAATCGCCGCGATTCGAACCGCGTTCCAAAAGCGCCAAAAACTGATGTGTGTGGTAGAAAACCATCGTTCCGAATCGTTGGTTAAAATATCTGTCCGAGCCTGATTTTTGGAACGACGGTCTATCGGTTGTCGTTCCAAACCGACAGTGTGTGGGGATTTCGTTCACAATCGGCGATTATTTTTCATTAGCGGAGAGCATATCGCGTCTAGACCATATTGCCGTACTGTTTTTGTATCATTTTATTTAGTTATTTCAACAACGATTGATCAGAAGACAGCTAACAAACAATTTATTACGGATTTCATCGATTTGTACAGGCAATTTACAGGATTTTTTTAATTTTTATCCGACACAGTAACCGCGGCCGCTACTGCTGAAATATATTTCCACTTCTTGACGTACAGATCCGAAAACGACTGAAAAATAACTGAGAGGATTTACCGAAGTGTGTGTGCAAAACAGGATGGCGATAAGAATCGTCGGTTCAAATCGCGGCGATAAAAATGGATGGAAAAGAACGAAGTCTGTGGCCGGCTTAAGGTTGGCTAATTCCCTCTCATCTCAGCATATCATTATCAATTATAAAAATAGAATTATGAATGTCAGATTAGCTACTCAAACAATGAGTAATGGGGTAGCAGATGCTATGGAATTTCTTGATAACAAATGTAAGAACTTACAATTCGAAGATAGTGCCGCTACCGTTGAATTCATTAGAAAAATTGATAGAGTGTTTGACATTCTTAATTCTAGAAATCTGTTCCGGAGAGGGTTTAAAGCTCCAATTAGATCTTTTTTCCTGAGGTATGTTGAGGAAATTTTCAGTCAAACTATAGAATATTTAGAATCATTGGAAATTGATGATACCAACATTCTTTTTCACTATCGAAAGACATTCGCTTTAGGATTTATTTCGACCATGAAGAGTGCACTAGGGCTAGTGTAGAATGTTCCATCAATCAAAATTAATGAATGATGAACTTCATGGAGATCCTCTACTATTCGTCAGAAAATGACTAAATTAATTTTATTTAATAATTGTTAAGCAAATGTAACATTTTTGTCCCAATTATGTTAAATAAAAATATTTCAGCAATTTTGTTCTTTACTTTTTGATATGATTCCTTTTATATATTGAACTATTTGGAATATTTAAAATCTCTCGCACTGACACCAGAGACGGCTGTCTCTGCTCCAGAGACAACTCTGTCTTTGCTGACACTGCTTTTCATATGATTCCAAAGCTTTATCCGAGGCTTTTCAGAAGATCATTTCTTATATTCTTGCCTCAAGATTATAATTAATATTTATATTCAAATTACTGCAAGGCTGCAAGGTTGATTATCAAAAATTTCGTTCCCGAAATTCAAGAAATTATGATTAACATCATAAATCACTAAAAAAAGTGCAAAATTTTTAGAAATTTCGATTATAATGACAAACTAATGATTAATTATTTTTAGTACGAACCGACTCGTTGAAAGATTTGAACAATTTGGGAATAGAGAAAGAAGTGAATTTTTCCAATCAGTATCAAACATCAGTTCGAATAGTTCATTCTTTCATTCCCGCACATTGTATGGAGAGTAGAGAGAAGGAGAACGATCGCCGTACTAAAAATGTGTCTCCAAAAACGTAGGAGTCGCTGCGATCGCTACGTTTATCGATAAAGACGACTGCTGCGTCTGATACGGTTATTCGATTGGTTGCCGAACCACTAGGCGCTCACAACGACCTAAAGCTACATTCACAATCAATTCACAGGCCGAAGTGCACTTCGGCACGGAAGCTTAGCAGATGGCGTTCTCCGTTACCATTCACAATGAAATTCAAGACAAAATTTCTTGCAAGTCGCAAACTATCACTTCGGCAAGGAATTTCGTGCCGGCTATAGATGATGCTGATGCTTATGTTTTGATCAGTTACATGTTTGATTCATTTGAGTATTTGGTTCCAAGATTATTGCGAATGGTAAATTTCGTGCCGAAGTGCACTTCGGCCCGCGAATTGATTGTGAATGCAGCTTAAGGGATCACGATCGTCCGCTTCGAATCGATGGCGTCATCGTTTTCGATCATAACGACCCATCTCTGCCCGTTGGTTGAAGTGGTCGTTTGTGAACGCGTGGCGCTAAATTTAAAATGGATGAATTATCATCAAATTCCGCTACAACTTGTGAATTTTGTAAAATATCGGAGTCCATCTTCAACACTACCAAAGATCTTTGAACACTATTGCTTTCTCACGAACAAGAACACAAGATTTGTAAATAAATTCTGATTCCCACTGTACCAATGTTGTGAAAGCTAAACCGCTTAAATCAAAGACGAACTTGGCGAGAGTTTGGTTCTTCATCAGTCTCAAGAGAATCAAATTATACAAAACTGATTTCTGCATTCATTTTGCTATTTGAATTTTCAAAAACGAGTTCACCGTCGCTCACGTACCGTTCCACTAGCCTATACGCTTTTGAAGCCGGGCACTAGTGGAACGGTAATTCGGGCGGTCGTGGTCGTGATCGTTGTGAACGGCGTGAGCGCCTAGTGGAACGCACCCCGAAAGAGATGGGTTGCTCTACATCTTCCGTTTCAGTTGGACACACTTTTCGTCGTATTCCGGTACCGGTATACCGGTATCTACTAGGCTAAGACTAAGAGGCCATTCCAGTTCTTTTAGAGTTCAATGGGATTTAAGCATCAATTTGAAATGAACAACCTTCATTTTATTTTGGGTTATGTATAATCGTAGGTTTTTCTGATGATTTCTCAAATGCGTTTCTTCAAATTTATAATAAATTGAATTTTCTGATTTCTATGCAATGAAATAAAATTCACACTATTAAAGGAGACTAAGTAATCGGCCTCATTCATTCATAATAAATGACGAAATCAATGAAATTCAAAAGAAATCACTGATCAAAAAAATGATTATTTTATTATTATTTATTAATTACCTACATAATATGTTTATCATTGTTTATTAAAAACAAGATATATTAGTTGGTTCAATGTAATCTTCAAAATTATATACATTCTCAGTGAGGAGTAAAACATATCAAGACAACAAAAGGTAGCAATCTCAGATTTATTACTTATTAGAGTAGATTCCGTTTTCAATACTCAGCTGAAAACCGTTATGAACCACATATTATGTTATGCCATTCTTTTTTTATTCTTCAAGAATATCCACATCTGAAACATGTAGTTTTATTGGTTAGATATTCTTATTCAGAAAAGTCCACTCCTTACGAGAGATGACAATTTTGATTTCGTTTATAATGAATCCATCATCTTTTTTGATATCTTAATCGCAAAAGTGCTCTTGACAGATGTAGTGGACCTTCCTATGTTAGACAAAGAATATTATTGAGCTAGTATCACAGAGCACTAATGCATGTATATTATGGTGATTGTTCTATTTTCCATGGAGATGAGAATATATTAATTTAGCGTCGATTGTGACGGACGGAATAAAGTTTGACAAAAAATAGATAGGAGTTTTCCTTCGAAGAGTAGAGAACATTACAAATGGCGACGAGGTGGAAAAAACGTGGTGTTAAATTGTGGAAAGGTGGCAGTTTCTTCCAATAGATTGTACTGAGAACGCAAAAGAGTTTTCAAGCCATGGAGAGTTATAAGTCTCCGTTTTCTCCATTTTCCGTGCGAAATGCAACTTCTGTAAATTACTGGGTCGTTGGAGGCAAACTCTGGAGTTCTACTTCACGTCGAGAAAATTACTGATGCCAAAGTAAAACAAGCAAAATTACTGTTGCTAGGTGGTCCAGAAATTCAGGATTTATTTTTTTCGTTGCCAACAGTGACTGAATATCCAGAAAACTATGATGCATATTCTTACATAGTGGAATGTCTTGAAGCCAAGATTAAACCAAAGAGTACCAAATGGTATAAACGCCACATATTGAACCATATTCGTCAAGAAAATGGCGAGTCCATTACTACCTTCCTGACACGGGTTCGTAAGCAAGCAAAGAATTGTTCGTTCCGAGATTCCTCGGCTCTCGATGAAGCCATTCATATGCATATTATTGAAGGTTGCCTTTCTATGGAACTTCGTAACCGTTTACTAGAAAAGGAGGATATGACCCTAGATCAAGTCGAAAAGCTAGCCAAAACCTTGGAAAGTGTTACTCAGCAGTCCAATTCTATAACAGGACATTCTGTCTCTCCATCTCAAAATTCTTCCTCAGTTTGCCGCACTCCTCATACAAATTCACAAAAGACGAGGGGTAAGACGGAGTCTGATAATTCGCAGTCTTTCGGTTCGTCGGCAAGGTTTACTTGTTTTTGTTGTGGAAATGAGGGACATCGGTCACGGGATCCTCAATGCCCGGCTCGAAGTGTAATCTGGAACAAGTGCAAGAAGAAAGGTCACTTCGCAAAAGTTTGCAAGTCTCGTTCCCAGCATAATGAGTCGAAAGCAAAGGAGTCACAGCCATCTTCATCCTCCGTCAAAGTAGTTTGTGATGAAAACGTTTTTTGCGTACGAAATCTTACTGAGCCAAATGACGAATTGGTAACTTGTCACTTCGGTGGAGTTCCTACTGAAACCTTCATTGACTCTGGAACAAAGTGGACAATGATGTCAAAAAAAAACATGGAACATGCTGTATCGTAAGGGTGTTCGATTCTTGAGTTACGTCCCAATCCCAGATGTCAATTTCTTCGATTCTTCGATGCTTCAAACGGTCCATATAGAACTGCAGATTGGTGAAAATATCCAGACAGCAGAAATAATCGTTGTCAAAGAACATATCCAAACACTTCTTGGCCGTGTCGATGCTAAGGCCCTCGGAGTTCTTCGAGTTGGTCTGAATGCAACCAAGGCCCTTTACGTTCGAGTAGTTTCGACACCAATAAAAGAGCCCTTATCCAAATTGAAGGAGTTTCAGCTCCAGATTCCAATCGACAAATCCGTTACTCCAGTCATCCAGCCCTTTCGAAGGATACCTTTCGCATTACGCACCCGTCTAGAAGAGCAAATTAATGAGTTGCTTCGATTGGATATCATTGAGCGCGTCGAAGGTGCATCTCCTTGGGTTTCTCCCATTGTTCCGGTTCCAAAAGGACCAAATGAAATTCGTCTTTGCGTTGACATGCGTCGTGCAAATGAAGCTGTACTACATGAAAAACATCCAATTTCAGTGATCGATGATGTTGCACCGTTGTTGAAGGATGCTACTGTCTTCAGTAAGGTTGATCTTAAGCAAGCGTATCATCAGATCGAGTTAGCACCCGAATCAAGAGAAATTACAACTTTTGGTACACATTTGGGGCTGTTTCGTTATAAGCAACTAATGTTTGGTTTAAAATGTGCTCCCGAGATGTTTCAACGCATTTTAGAGAATATCTTATCAGGCCTGAAAGGTGTCTTCAATTGTCAATGCCAGTTTCGAAGAAATGAAGTAACTTTCCTTAGACACATCATCAGCAATAATTCTATTCGTCCAATGCTTCACAAGGTACGTGCAATTAAGGAATTCCGTGCACCACGAACAGCAGAAGAACTGCGAAGTTTCATAGGGATGGTGTCCTACCTGGGCCGTTTTATTCCTCACTTCTCCACAGAATTTGATGTACTTCAGAAAGTAGCTCGTCATAATCCGTTCAAGTGGACAGCAGAAGCGGATCAAACTTTCATTCACGTACAATCTTTGCTTTCTGAAGATACTTATCTCAGTTTGTTCGATCCTGAATTGCCAACAATTGTTATGGCGGATGCAAATCCAGTAGGTCTTGGCGCAGTGCTGCTACAAAGAAAGAATGATCAATATCGAGTGATATGTTATGTCAGCCGTTCTCTTTCTCCAATTGAAGGACGGTACTCCCAAACGGAGAAAGAAGCTTTAGCTCTGGTATTTGCAGTGGAAAGGTTAAAAATGTATTTAGTTGGTCGTGAATTCGACCTGGTTACGGATCATAAACCGTTACAAACCATTTTTGGTTCGAGGTCAAAACCGTGTGCAAGACTAGAACGGTGGCTTTTGTGAATTCAAGGTTACAAATACAGAATTCAGGGCCGTCGCTATGGGGGGGGGGGGAGCGTCCCCCCCCGGAGCATATTCGAGGGCGCCAAATAGACCGCGCAGGCGCGAAATCATAACAAACTGCGTGCCCCGCCATCTAGTCGATTCATGGGAACTACAGTGGCGGCATTGTAAAGTCTCGTTGTCAGAGCGGTCAGCGGTGTGAACACATGAGTGTAACCATTTAAAAGCATTTTATCGTATTATGGATCCCTGCCAAAAAAAGCTCAAACTGTCTGGAGCGGAATTCAGAAAAAGGGCGCAGAAAAGGAAAATTGAGACGGAAAAAGCCGCAAATGTGATGGATACATGAATAAAATAAACATAACATAAAATTGAGAACTCTTTGAAACTCAGAAATTTGTCTAGAACACGCTGGGTTGCTAGAGCCGAAAGCATAAAGGCCGTCAATATTTCCTACGAATAGATAGTTCAACTCCTCCAAGAAATTGCCGAAAATACTGACTTTGACAGCACCTCTAGAACAAATTCAGGATTGAGAAAGAAAATTTTGAATTTTGACTTCATTGTAACCCTTTATTTAATGAAAAATGTGATGTTCAAACTAAAAAATTTAATTGAATCTATCGAGACTCCCGAAATAAATGTGATCGATTGCAATAATATATTAGAATTACACATTCAAATTTTGAAAACAATGAATGAAAATAGCTCATCTATCGATGATTTGATCGCCAGCGCAAAGCAGTTTGCTGAAAAATTCGACAACAATGTTGAAGAAGACTTTAAAAAATTTCATCGGCGTCGATTAGGACCCCAAAAATTCGATAGCAGAAATGAAAATGAGACAATTTTAGGTTTATATACATTTTATAGAAAAGAGTTCAAACAAGTATTAGACACGCTCATTAATAATTTATCATTGAACGTGATATCAGTAATAGAAACGTTAGATCCAATATATAAAGTTTTCCATTTTCCGCTGAAATCACAAAATTTGAAACTGGAGTACTTAGAAGCATTGATCAATATGATTCCGCCAAAGCTAGATAGGCCAGACCCACAAGCATTACTTACCGAACTCATGATTTTATTTTCTGATTGCGAATCATGTAAATCATTAACTGAAGTAGCTGGTGTATTGGCAACGAAATATAAAATGTTAAAACTGGCCGATTACATTTAAGATTAGATTTAAGATTTGTCGTAACCGCTGGTTATGGTACCAGTACTAACGAGAGAACGTTTAGTCAACTTAAGTTAGTAAAAAATGTTCTCAGAACAACAATGTCTGATCAGCGTGGACGATTTGCTTCTACTGAAATGCGAAAAAAAATCGCAGCAACTCTTTCTCTTGAGTCAATAGTGACTTCTTGGAGCCTATTAAAAGAACGAAGAATTAAAGTGTGATCTGAATAGCAATATTTATGAGAATATTTTCTTGTTTCGTAGATTAGTTTAATTAATCACAGATTTATTATTACACTTGTTACTTAAAATATTTGTGAGGTATTTTCATTTATACTCATGTTCATTTATAATTAACTCTTTAAAAAACTGTAGGTACATATTTGTATTACGTATCATAATACACCTTTTCCATATTCTTGTTTTTTTCGATATCCTGTGAATTTTTTTTAAAGAGGGGCGCAAAAATTCGAATTCCCCCCCCCCCCCTCGGAAAAGCTCTTCGCTACGGCCCTGACAGAATTATACATGTACCAGGCAAGAACAATATTGCGGATCCATTGTCACGCTCAGTTCCACCTACAAATATCGTAACAGAAAATGATATGTACGAGAAGAATTTAGTAATGGTTGTACACAGTTTAGTTCCAAGAGCTATTACCTTGAAAGAGATTCGTACTGCATTAGGAGCAGATGAAATTTTAAAGTCTGTTTGTGAAAGCCCTCGTTCAAATCGACGAGTCACTGAGAAGCCATATTCTGCATTAGTCGAAGAATTATGCAATGTCAACAACATTCTTCTACGGGGTTCTCGCATTGTCATTCCAGCATTACTACGGAGACAGGTATTAGAGAATGCACATGAAGGTCATCCAGGTATTATAAAGATGAAGGAACGCCTCAGAAGCAAGGTGTGGTGGCCTGGGATTGATAGGGAAGCAGATACATTTGTTCGCACCTGCGACGAGTGTCGAAAGGTTGGTAAGTCAATCACTTTGCAAGAAATGTCTCGTCGTACTCTCCCTGATGGACCTTGGCAGGACTTAGCCATTGATTTTAAATCATTGCCATCAAACAAACACTTATGAGTTGTAGTAGATTACTTCAGCAAATTCATCGAGTGCAAGGTCATGAAGAAGACCACAACTGAAGCTACGACGGCATTCCTGCAAGAAGTTTTTGCGAGGTTTGGCTATTGTTATTCAATAACATCCGACAATGGTCCTCCTTTCAATTCTGAAGAGTTTTCAAATTCCTGTAAAGAGTTAGGTATCATTCATTACACCACTCCACCTTATTAGGCTCAAGCCAATGGAGAGGTAGAAAGGCAAAATCGCAGTATTAACAAGATTATCAAAATTGCTATGCTGAAAGATAAAAACTACAAGCGGGAGTTAAACAATTATCTCCTGATGTATGACTCAGTTCCTGACAAAACATTTGAAGTTGGAGACGAAGTTTTGGTGAAAAGACCTTTCAGTCATCTTAAATCCGATTGCAAGTTTGAAGGGGATACAGGAACAGTTACATCAGTCGATGGTCCATTGGTCTCGGTTAATACACCTACGCGTTCAATTCAACGTCATAAAAATCAAGTGGAATGGTATGATCATCGTCCAACTGAGAAGATAAGAGAGGATACATTACCCCCAACAAGCAGTTTGGCAGAAAGATTATGATTTGTCATTTTCTGCTTTGTTCATTCAGTTCATTTGTTTTTTTTTAATTTGAACGTAAAAAAGGGTTTGTAGTGGACCTGCCTATGTTAGACAAAGAATATTATTGAGCTAGTATCACAGAGCACTAATGCATGTATATTATGGTGATTGTTCTATTTTCCATGGAGATGAGAATATATTATGGAGAGTAGAGAGAAGGAGAACGATCGACGTACTAAAAATGTGTCCCCGAAAACGGGAAACGTAGGATGGGTGTCGCTGCGATTACAGCGGGTATCGATAAGGGGTGGGGATTCAAGCGACAATTTGAAATGAACAGCCTTCATTTTATTTAAGGTTATGTGTCATCGTGGTTTTTCTGATGATTTTTCAAATACCTTTCTTCAAATCTATATTGAATATGAGTTCTCTGAATTATATGCAATAAAATGCAAGTCGAAATCAATGAAATTTAAAAGAAATCACTGATCAAAAAAATTGTACCTACTTTTTTGTTTATCATTGTTTATTGAAAGCAGCTATGTTAGTTGGTTTACTAATCTTCAAAATTATATAAATCCGTAGTGAGGAGTAGTACACATCAAGACAACAAAAGGTAGCAGTCTCAGATTTATCACTTAGGTATTAGAGTAGATTCTTTTGCCAATACTCAGCTGAGAACCGATATAAACCATATATTATGTTATGCCAATAAAATTCTTCAAGAATATTTACTTCTGAACCATGTAGTTTTATTGGTTAAATATTCTTATTCAGAAGAGTCAACTTCTCACGAGGGATGACAATTTCGATTTCGTTTATAATAAATCCATCATCTTTTTGATATCTTCATCGCAAAAGTGCTCTTGACACACAAATTGATTGGGAGTTGATTCTTGAGATAAGGTTTTTTCCAATTTTCTCTCAAAAATGTTCTCGGAAATTTTATCTCTTCTCCTTTTCTTTCCGATGCCAAAACACTCTTATACTAGCGCACGCTTCAACATTTCACCATGGTCATATGTTGTTCTCTTATCAAAAATCGACAATAATAATATTCCTATCATCTGTCAGCAGGGAAACAGTTCACTCAGCCAACGAGCCAACTACAATTTGATTTGTGTAAACAAAATTTCGCACTCTCGTGATGGCCAGCGCGCCTGTTGGCAAAAGCATGAATTACCCTAGTGGTACATATTTTAGGGGACAAAAAATCTGTGGTCTCAAAGCAGCGATCGTTCTCCTTCTCTCTACTCTCCATAGAATATATCATAGATTAGAGTAATGTAGATTGGAAACTTCCATACTACGAGACGAAACCGTTTTTTTGCGCCCTCTCTTAACCTGGGGTGAATTAATAGGTGTTTCTTTCAATATACAGTTAATAGATGACGCTGGAAAAAAGGAGATTTCCTTCAACTTCATTCCATTGAACTACTACTACTACTACTGAAACTCTTTCTTTAGTTCAATGCTTCATTCACAGGACAAGGGGAGAAGTGTGTTCTGTCATTTGAACTTTTGAAGATCAATCTTTTTGAATTCGAATATTTGAAAACATTTTATATATCCTAGTTTAGGCAGTGAGTTATTATTCCCATATATTTGTCAAGTTTTTTTCATCCCCTTCAGGTAATGAAGAACATTTTTAGCTGTATTGAATTATGCATTTTCAAATGGACTTGTTAACATTCGAAACAATGAAGTTGTAACGAACGATACTACCAATTTTAGTCACTTATGAAATGACTCAATTTTAATATTTTCAACTATTGATTAATAAGTATCGGAACAAGTAAATATCAAAAGGGTGTCTGTATGTACAACAGTATCACATACTAGCAGGTACACTGTTGAAAAGTAAAATATCAAACTATATTTCCGGATATTCGATTAGAAAAAGAAATTCATTCCCTTGCTGGAGAAGGCGTAATTCTACGTGAAAGTTACGATTGTGGCGACTGTGAAAAAGCTTATCATGAAAAACTTCCATATACCTACTAAAATGGTTCAAATTTAAGACTGGACTCCTGGTATTAACGAAAAAATAAACCTTTTATAAAATATATTTTATTGCTTGTCGATCCATGCAATCAAATACAATAAATAAAGCCATATAATCCTTATTTTTTCCTTTGCAATTATCGGTTTCTTACTTTGAAAATTATCCGAATGAAAGAATACTACTGTGGTAATCTATTCGTATCATAAAAAAAATACTAAACTATCTGAACTAAATACCAGTACATTGGTGTTTATATAATTATGATACGAATAAATTGTCAAGTAGTTTTTTCGAATTTCCTGCAATGTATGGAGAATAGGCTGAAAACACAGAAATTATACTCGTTCTTTTTGTTTGACAACACACAGCTTTTTTTCAAAACCAGATCTACTCAAGCTTCACCCCAGTCCACCAGAGGTCGCGGTGAACAATGTTTCAAAATATTGTGAGAGTTTCCTATCTACACCACCTTAATCTATGGAATATATTAATTTAGCGTCGATTGTGACGGGCGGAATAAAGTTTGATAAAAAATAGATAGGAGTTTTCTTTCGAAAAGTAGAGAACATTACAACAGACAAATTGATTCCGAGTCGATTCTTGAGGTAAGGTTTTTTTCAATTTTCTCTCAAAAATGCACTCAGAAATTCATATCTCTTCTCCTTTTCTTTCCGATGCCGAAACACTCTCACACTAGCGCACGCTCCAACATTTCACCATGGTCATATTTATGTTGTTCTTTCTTTTCTCTTTCTTCATCGGAAGATGAATTCTGATACAGTAGAATATTTTCTCTTACATGCTTTTAGATAAATTTGAACAAAAAAAAAACATAAAATAGCGACTGCTCAACCCATAGACATATTAAGGCGCGTATACATCTGAGCAAAATAGCCGAATGAGCACGCCGCACCGGACAATTTTTCTTTCCGACGCAAGAACAGCATGAGTATGTGTTCGGAGTGCTCACGAACGTAAACGATGGAAACTTAGAAAAAAGGAATCATTATATGTTCTAAGGATGGAAAACTTGGGTTGTGCTAGTGCCTCTTTCATAATTCTGTACGAGTTGCTAAAGAAGAAGAGACGACGGCGTACTAGATGGTCTTAACAATTATATCTACAAAGAAGTTGAGACCGTAGCCTTAACAGCACATTTTTTTGAATGCTCATTCGGCTGTTTTGCTCAGATGTGTACGCGGCTATAGACTGACAAATTGTGGATCGGCTCCGCGCAACATGAGCATATGTTCGGTGCGGTGTGTTTTGTCCGTCCACATCTGAATGAATGCACATTCGGCTGTATTGCTCAGATGTGTACGCGGCTTTAAGGCGCGTATATAATGAGTTGAAAAGGCAGATAAAGTGAAATTTAACTGGTAAAGTACCTTCGAATGTATTTGTTAAAAGTGAAAATGAATTCTCTATCTACGGTATATTGGGACAGGTTCGATAAAAACTAAAACACTCTGACTGGGTACAAAAGTTTATTCACAAACAGTCGCACCGATCGAATATACATACACTTTCGATACGATGCTTTCACAAAAAACTATATCATTACTCGGTACCTACTCATGACTTTACCAACAATGAAAGAGGGCCTTTTCCTCCGTCTCCGCTCATTTTATCTTTTTATCCCCACTCTTTTCCATCTCTTCTCAAAACTCGGTACTTGCTAAGAAGTCTAAAACTCTGGTGTATTCACTGATTCGATTTTGTTTTTAATTTCGTGGGGATATGAGATCAGTTTCGTTTTTACCACTGTAGGTAGCGCTGTTTAGAATTTGACAGAGCATTGTCCATTGATATTTGAAAATAATTTGAATACTTTCCTACGACTTACGAATATGTTGTATTTATAAGCGATTATTGGTGTCTGAAAATGTATTAGTTTCGAGAAAGGGGTGTAGAACATTCATTTATTCAATGTGACAATCAAGAACTACAGCTAAGAATTCGGTGTTGTTAGAATTTGAGGCAGAACCAAATCAGATGAAAGAACATTCGGGACGGATATAGCTAAGTTTTATGGCAACTTCAGCAATATTTCAAAGAAACTGTATTGGAAATACGTAATGTGAATTGGGGGCATGTATTGAGAAACAGAAATACATAAATCTATTCTAGTCTGTTCTTCAAATATTCTACATGAGTAGATATAGTGGACATTCCCTTTCCGTCAACTGAATATATTGGATATTTGACCAATCAACTGTGTTTTATTAAAATCATATTGAATTACCCCCTCATGAATTCAATTTGTGAAACGGAAATTATCTTGAAGAAGAGTAGTAAATACTCCTTCGAACCCTTATTCGATAGTGTTGAAATATTGACAGATTTGTTTTCGCAACAGCTGACAAAACGGGCCAGTTAATATTTTATATTCGTTGATCTATGTTCGATATCAACGCAAAACAAAATAAAACGAGAGAGTATCATTGGACTAGCTTTGGCAGAACAAGGATAAAACTAAGCGAATGACATGGTGGCGTCGCCACGAAACTGATCCCATATCCCCGATTTTCTGAAATGTTGATGCTTGCAAGAAGTGACAAGTGCACACACCAGTGTCTTAGACATCTTAGTACTTGCCAAACCCCCAGAAACCTTATGGTTCGCAAATTTGCCGATAGGAGAGACGTTGCCAGATTTAACAGTATTAATCGATTTATTATATCATAGTTGAATTATTCATTTCAAATCAATAAATGTTTGTCAATTCTTTTCTCATCTAGATTTCCGAACAACGAGGTCATGAGGAATAACTAGATTATGGCTGTGAAAAGAAAGGACTTAAATCATCATTCTCCAGAAAAAGATTGAAAAACCCATTTTCACGGATAGTTGATGTTGAAAAGAAGAAACTGTGTCATTGGTTTTCAATTTCATGGTGCATTTGATTGTAAAAAAAATCATCTCGAACAATATTGCAGTGAACAAAACCAATATCTTATACCTAAATGGATATCAAATCCTTTACTGATTACAGATATAACACAGGTATCCTGCAAGTATCAAAAGAAATCATATATAAATAGCATTCACATCAAATACAGAAATGTGAAAAAGAAGGTTAAAATGCTGAGAACTTTTTCTGAATTCATTGAGAGAGGCTGATACATTAGTCAACCCGTAATACTACAATGATGTTTGTAGAAATACTTAATGGCATTCATTTTCAAGCTCCTAGCGAATAGTTGATTGATCGTTCCATACCTTTTGGATAAACGGTTGATAAATCTTCATTTGCTATCAGCTCCTAACCATATTTACATATTCATTTAAATTCCAATTAACTCACCTGCTTTGAACAAGCAAGTATGAATTTGCTTCAAAACTGAGTTGGTCTGACCTAGCTAATGGATGCTCAAATTCTGTTAAGGTAACTTATCGACTAATCCTAGCCTCCGCTCCAACAAAGTAATTTGAATTTGCTCTGATTTATATCATAATAGGAAAAGGGTGATTTCAAAAAAAAGTTGAAACGATAAGGAGCAAATATTGTAATAATACTCAAGAAGCACTTGAGTTTAGAAGAAGGAATGAATGCCCAAAATACGAGCTTTTCCATTGGGACAAAATATAAATATGCTTTCTGAAAATTATCCTTAGTTGAAAATTACATTATAATATGCCGATTGTAATGTCTATTTTTCAACCTTTTGATCAATATTGATGAATAAGAAGAATAAATTGAGTTGCTAATAATTATGATTGTTTTATTATTTTCATCCAATCTTGAAATGTGAAGCGATGTAAAAGAAATATCATCAGGGGAAACTTATTTTTAGTCGAAAGTGATATTACACACTTAAAATATTTTTTCAGATATTGAACCAACAAGAAATCAGAATATTATGTTAGCTAAAAAAGTGCGTAACTGTTTTTATTCGAATCAATTTATTCACAAACTTTCCATGAACTTATCTGTTGTATTTTCCGAGGAACAGTTGCCGAAAGCAGTTTTAATTGGATTATAAAACGCAATCTAAATGATACTCATATTCGTTCAATATTTTTTTAATTCAATTATACAGGTACTTGCTCATCTCTAACCGCTAACGCAAGCCAATATAGGTATATAGCTCGGAAATTAATACCTAAATTAAAAGATTAAAAGTTCATAATCAATTATCGAAATATTTCCAAGCAAATTTCATTTCTAATTTTCCCTAAATATAAAAAAAACGAAATAAATCGTATGCGCTTAGCGCTAAGGCGTTTTCTTGCCCATACTAGCTCCATCTCTCTCTTCGCTTATGTTGGCCCATTGAACTAAAGAAAGTTCTCTTTAGTTCAATGTGTTGGCCGCACTCCATAGAGAGTTGTCTCTACCGCACTCGTGGACTCCATGTCCATGTGTTTAATAGGTCTATGGCCACAGATTACAGAGTGGTCTATGGCTCAACCCAGAGACAAGACTCTTTCCCTTTCTCTATGGCTCAACCACATTATTTGTGTTCTGTGGTCGTAGGAAAGTATTGAATTAATTTATGCAAATGTTTATGTGTTAATAGGTATCCATTTTCTAACTTCCTCTCATCTGAATAGAGCTGTCATTCCTTAACACTATTTTATACATTTTCAAAAGGATTTCGTAAAAAAATTAATGCGGAGAAGCCCACATACCTACGAGTATAATGTGATAAATTTCTCCAATTGGCAATAACATTATTAGTCCGAATCCGAGGATATGGCTTTTGCCAGAGACAATCTCTATGGCTTTTGCACAATCTGACAACAAAATGCCCCGAGAGCATAGACTTATAAATAACATATTATAACATATTATAAGTCTATGCCCGAGAGAGGCGAATCCAAAAATCTAGACGCCCTCTGCCGACTGAATTACGAAACTATTTTGTCAGTACTGCAAAGTCAAAACAAGTTTAATTTCTTATGTTTTCTTTTATCTCACGTTGTCCAACAAAGTATTAATATTATTATTTGGAGATGTTATATTGGGATTATTGTCTGGGGTTCTGAATAGAAATATTGATTACGAAAAAATATTGGAAAGGTATTTATACCAGCGCTTTCAACTGGCAGGTTTTAGGTTTTAGGTCAAACGATTTTTCTCGGCGAGGGTTTTCTGATAAATTCAATTTATGTCTTTTGAGCTTTCAGTATGAGGAACACCTATATCAAAAATGGAATTTAAATATTTTAAATAGAAACTTTAAAACTTCCACATAAACGCTTTAGTTATCAGGATGTATAGTTTCTACCTACTCCACAAACTCAGTATATGCTACCTCAACATTATTACCTAGGTTTACTTCAAGAAAGAATCTGTGAAATAATAGGAACTTGTGTCTAGGTACAGTGGATCACCAATGTCATCGATCGATTTCATTCCACAATTCATCCCTTTCAAATGAAGTATCTCCAAAGAATGTTGATCTTTCTTCACGAAGCTAAATCAATCAATTCACTTCCGATAATTCCGATAAATATCTTGATTTACTAGAAAATCTCTGTTAGGCCGTACAAATCTCGAAAAGAGTACTGACAAACGTCAAAGTTTGTTTACATTTCGCAGCGCCCTCAACGGTAATTGGATTCGAGCGGGCGCAGTTGGGATGTCGAAAATCCGCCCACATCCACATGACGAAAATCATGATTACCCAATTTTTACATAAAAAAAACATCCTGTTCAAAAAACAAAGCGCTGGTTTTGTTTTGTCGAAACATCGAATTTCGCGCCCTTCAATTAAAAGACAAAACTGTAATTTAATAGTTTGACAGTACGATTTCAGCGCCATCTAATTTCTCAGTATGTGAAACACAGGTCCAAAGTGTAGTCGGATTTTAGTACTAGAGATATAGGGTCGTTTCCCATCTTCCTACTCTATAATCTTTGCTAGAGATATAGGAGCGTTTCTCATCTTCCTAACTCTATAATTTTTGCCACATATTTGTGGTATCCATATCTTTAACAATAGGCCAAAATTTAGTTGTTAACATCTCTCGATTATGTTGACCGATCTATAAAACTTTTACAGATCCACCATTTTAATAGTGAATTTGTATTATTTTGAAACGATTTTTGAGTGAAATGGAATTCATTGTAACAATTGCCCAAGTTTCTACTATAGATATGTCAAAAACCAAATGTCAAAACTTTCATGTAGTTCCAGTGGGGCCATAGTGAGAAACAAAGTTCTTGTTGAAAAACCCTATATTACAGGGCAGGAAAACCTGGATTGTAAGCCCTTCGAATACATATTTAATGAAGTTATTTTCTCTCTCTCCCTCTCTCTCTCTCTCTCCCCCTCTCTCTCTCTCTCTCTCTCTCTCTCTCTCTCTCTGTAGTTGAGTTGAAAAAGTACACCAAAAATTTTTAACAATCAAAATTCAAAGTTTTATTTTATTCTTCACAATATATTACACTTATAAATATCTCACAAAAATATAACCAGAAAGGAATGGGTATTCAAATTAAAATAAGAAACTTCTCAAAAAAGCAAATGAAACTTTGAATACTATAAATAAGCAACATAATAATAATGTACATCAAATATACAAGTTATCCATATTTACTAGTTTAGTAACTAGGTAAGAACCAATTGATTAACCTGTAAAAGCATATCACAAGGTCAGCAGTTCCAAACTTACAAATTAATATTACTAATATTTTCCTCAGAAAATTATGCATTAGAAATCGACTCAATTCATAAGTTGAGACTTTCACATACAAAATTTCGAATATGGGATTATTATTTACAAGGTATCCATGTAATATAATAAAAATACTATATGAGGAGTGAAAAAAGTATTCTTTGAACATTCCCATTTATCTCACTAGTTCTCCAATTTTATACATATCATAAAAATAATTTCATTAAAATACTTTCAACCACTAAAGATTTGAAAAAATTAGACACAAACTACTTTCTTTGATTACTATGAATCATCATTTTGATCTATGTGATTTTGATTGCTCATCACGTTTTTGCAACTCATCTTTATTTTTGATATCACTATCTGTTGAAGAATGTCCTGGGGACTCCTTGTTTTTTTCCAACTGTGCTTCCTTATCTTTTTGAAGAGCTTTCTCAATTTTGTCTTCAACTTCCAATATTTCTTCTTTGTCTATGAGTTCAATCAATTCATCCACTTGTTTATCTGAGAGATTAACATTTTCTTTTCCAATAATCTCAATAACCTGAAACATTATTATGAAGATGAAAAACAGTATATTAATGGGTGTAACTTAACCTATAACATTAGGGATTTGTCTCATTGAATTTATTTATTAACTAGCAGGCCAGGAGATCCACTTTTTTGGACCAATCTGCAATCGGAGAGTTGGATCTGTACTACCAAGTACCAACCTCAAGCTGGCAATTATCAGACCCTGCTATAAGAAAGGACCTTTACTGCAATGAAGAACTATCGCCCCATCAGCATTTTAACAACTTTTGCGAAACTCTTTGAGAAAATATTATCTAACAGATTGCTGTCCTTTTTCAGAAAATTTGGAATATTCACCAATCACCAGCATGGTTTCAGGAAGAATAGAAATACAGAGACTGAAGTCTTCCAGCGCTAACAAGTAAACTCGTCGATGCCGTGGATAATGTGGAGGAAGACCTGTAGGGCTCTTCTTGGACCTTTCGAAGGCCTTAGATTCTGTCAACCACAAACAACTGATACAGAAGCTTGAACACTACGGGATTCCACATACGGTATGGTGACTTGGGGCAACAGTAATCAGTTGTTTAAGGTCCTCAGGATACAGAAGTTGGCCATTAGGGTCATCAACAAAATGAAATACCGTGAAACTTGTAGGGGAGTGTTCAGAAGGGATAACTTGTTGACTGTAGTCGGGCTATACATACATAGAGGTATGTTATTTATCAGAAAATATCCTGAATTCTTTGAAGAATTTTTAAATGTTAACAACACTAGACGTAGGGCACCCTTCTTGTATCCTAAACATTCCCTCAGTCTAGCTCAGAATAATAGTAAATATATGTGTATGAAGTTATATAACTCACTTCCAAAAAGTCTGAGAACTATTAAAGAACTCAATGACTATAAGAAGAAAGTATACCCCTTCCTAGTTAGCATCGAACCTTATTCACTAGATGAATTTTTTATAGGTTGTAGGAACTTTAAATAGCTTACTTTATCTATCTGATTTGACCTCATTTCTAATTAATTATTTCTAATAACTTTTGAAATGCAAATAAATTATGACTTTAGCCTTGCGGCTTTCACACTCCTCTCCAGAGAAAAATTAACTTATCCCAGATATCTCAGATATCAACAGGATTTAGCTCTGTTGGAGCCCTTTCCAGGTTTTCGGGCTCGTGGTGGTGGTCGGGTCCGGGTCGCTCCTCGCCTCCCTGCTGTAGGTTGGATTCCTGCTCCACCCGCACTTCCTGTCGGCGCAGACGGTGTTCCTCTGCATTCCCCATGTACTTGCGTTCAGTTCTCGCCGTTCCGAGCAGTACCGCCTTCTGCATCACTCTATAGATATTTTCGTCCAATTGAAGTTTCCTCAAGTTCTCAGTAGTTTCTTCGGTATCAAGCCTGTAGATGAAATGACAATAGGGATGGTCTTGATATCTTTCAGCTTCCACTGTCTTCTGGTTTATTCCTCGAGATCCCTGTATTTTGAAATTTTTTCAGTGTGCCTATCTAGAAGATTGTTATTATTTGGAATCGACACATCGATGAATAGTGCTCTGTCCTCTTTCTTATTGAGCAATATGAGGTCTGGTCTATTGTGGGTTATTTTCCGGTCTGTCAGAACCGTGCGATCCCAGTTGAGCTTGTGATGTTCATTTTCCAACACAGCATCCGGATGGTAATTGTAATAAGGAACCTTTTTCGAACTTAGAAGTTGGTGTTTTAGTGCCAATTCTTGGTGAAGAATCTTGGCAACAGCATCATGTCTATTTTTGTACTCCGTGCCCGCGAACTTCTGACATCCCCCGGTGATGTGCTGTATAGTTTCATGTGTCGCACAGCCATAACGACAGCTATCGTCCGCCATTGAGGCATCCTTGGCGATATATATTTCATGTAATTTATTTATTATTTATATTAAAGGAATCAAACTGATATTAAAATGAAAAAATCCAATGACCGACTGGCAGACAATCAAAGTTATCACTTGAAAACAAAATATTATTGCACAAGACCATAATTAAACCAATATAATAGGATATATGGAATAGAACTCTTGGGTTGCGCAAACAAATCTTATACTGCTATGATTCAAAAAAGCCAATCAAAAATACAACGAATTATAGTCAAAGCACCGTGGTATGTTTCCAGCCGGAATCTGCACATAAAGACCTTAACATCCCATATGTTGAAGATGTCATTAAGTATAGAAGCCGAAATCACCATGCCAGACCACCCAAGCAGCATACTCCAACCACTAATTCCAAACACCCTACCAAGAAGTTTACATTCATCTAATGAATGATAATGTTTCTCTGAGTGGAGAGGAACATTTCCTACTATTTTTTCGGACCTTCCCGATATCAAATTAACTTATAGACTAGTAAGCCCAGACATCTATGTTTTCGGGGGATCCATCTTTTACAAACAAATCAATAATAAAAAGTCATAAGCTAAAATAAAATCAATCAATCAAATCAACCCGATTTATACACTGTAGTGATGTTTACCCCCGGCCAGTTTCAAGAACGACTATTCCACCACGGTTAATACCGCATGTCTTATATCAATGCTGCAGTCTGTTAATTTTTTCCCTTATTTAGAATAGAATGCCGAAGCTAATAAATAATGAGTTATATCCAAGGAGGGATGGAGTGATTTCTTACCAAGGATTATAAATTAGGGTTTATAATCTATAATTTCATACGTTTTTTTTCTATTCAGAATATTTTATGGATTTCTACGCCAGGAGAAATATCTATTCAAAATATACCGTCAGAGAAATTGATAGATAGACTTAATAGAGAAATAAATAAATATCCTAACATGATTTTTTTCATTCGGAAAGCCCTAGAGCCCAAGCTCTAACGATTAAAATGAACCACCACTATACTGTAGACGATCGAGAGCATGTTTCTCATATTTTTTCGAATGTGTAAAACGGCTGGCCAATAAAATTGATAGAGAAATGTATCAGATTTACTCAGAAAAATTTCTATTTCTTTCTTATAGCCCTGGAGCTCCAACTTCAAGGATAAAACGATAACGAACTGGTATTCCGTCTACGATCGAGAGTATGTTCCTGTTTTTTCTTTGAAAATTTAAAATGGCCAAGAAAATTCATTTCCCAATGCATCCATTCCATCAATTTTCTTGGATGACCATTTTAAATTTTAGAAGAAAAACGAGGAACATGCGCTCCATCGTAAAAAGAATATCGGTTCATTTTCATCATTGGATGTGGTTTTTCTGAGTTCATTCTGATACATTCCTTTATCCACCAATTTTCTTGGCCGGCCATTTTGAACTTGAAAAATGAGGAATAGGCGCTACATCGTGGACTGAATAGTTCATTTTGTTCCTCGGAGCTCTAGTATGAACAAAAAATTATGTTAGTATATTTGGGTCAACCCTCTACCCAGGTGACCATATCTCATAACAGTTATGAAGCAGAAATGTATCCCGCGCTCCTTGTTTTATAACCGATATATCACACTAAGAGTACAAATACAGAACGCTTATGTAGTAGCTATGCTCCTATGTCCGCCTCAAACAAGGAACACATCTCCTTTCTGAAAGGAGCATAAATAGTTCAAACATGGATCATGCAAATATTTGTTTCATGGGAGATCTATATATATTACCTACATGTGTTATGTTTATTATGTTTCATTTGTTATTAAAAACGCTTTCAATAAAAAGATGAAAAATTATGGAAATTAATATAAACTATTGCAATAATAATGAACTCGAATTTTGATTTTTCAAATAGTGTGTTTATCAATCATTTTTAAAAATAAAATTCAAAAACATCTCACATCAGTTCGGTGAGGTATGTGAACGAATGAACTAATGTTCAAAAACAATATATTTTCATACATTTCAGATTACAAAATTAGTGCACACTAATAGAACTAGAAAGAATAAATTACATCATGCAAACTGCTGGGTTCATGATTATTGTTTTCCAAGAAAGATTAGGACATGTCTTTCTGGTCTTTGCACTTTCCTGCATTCCATAAAAAGAGTAATCAACAGCTCATTAATCTTTTGGCTTAGGTCAAAAAGTTTTTAGAAGAATTTTGTCCATGTTATGCGTTATGAAAATGATAAGAATACTATATGCATATTTCATATCTTTCTGAAGAAAAAATTTTCAATATAGGTATATGATTTATTCATTTATTTCTACATATGAGGTACATGCAACACGTGAGAAAATAACCTATATCGAAATTTACATCAAACAGGACATTATTTATTCAAATATAATTTTTATATGCTGGATATAATACAACCATAGCCTATTATGTTTTATAGGACTGCTATGAAAATACGAGAAATGATTTATTGACCTACAGTTCGATATCCATAGCACTTTCTTTTCAGTAATTCACCATTTCACTGGAAAATCACTATGACACACAAATAACTTATCAAACTTTCAATATCTGCACTTCACTTTCAGTAATCCACTATTCAACTGACAAAACGTCTAAATGATAATAAATAAATATTGAAACGACAGCAGTATCAATAGTATTTCTCACAATCCTCCATATTTGTTTACGTTTTACAGCGCCCTCGACGGTAGTTAAAACGCTTATGGTGTCATGCTCTGTCGATGATCTCAAAATGATACATGGCAAATAAAGAACAATGTTACAAATATGTTACGTGGATATCTTGGAGCGGGTACATGAAATTTACAAAATGTGGATATAATTTAAATACAGCACAGGTACATCCTAAATATCGTATCAGATACGTAATGGTTACAGAAAAATAACACATAACAAAGTTCCCTATTCGATCTCCCGAGAAAACATAACAGATATGTTACTGGTCACCTGGGTATGTACTTTACCATCACTTTCCTCGGCCGGTCATTTCGAACTGACTTATCTTCTAGAAAAGGAATCCTTAAAACATTCTGAATGGAATAAAAAATATCGGTTCACTTTAATCGTTGGAGATGGGGTTCTAGGGCTCTCAGAATGAAACAAAATTTTTTATGAGTACATTTTGATACATTCTTTTTTCCAACAATTTTCTTGGTCGGCCATTTTGAACTGAATGAAAATTGAATTGAAAAATGAGGAATATGCGCCTAATCTTAGACGGAATAGCTATTTGATCCTCGAAGCTCTATTATAAACAAGAAATTATGTTAAGATATTTTAGTCTTTATGTACTTTAGCCATCAATTTCTTTGGCCTGCTATTTTGAATTGACTTATCTTATGGGGAAGGAATTCTTAAAATATTTCTCTATCCACCAATTTTCTTGATCGGGCTTTTGAACTTGAAAAATGAGGAATATGCGCTTCATCTTAGACTGAATAGTTCATTTTGATCTTTGGAGTTGTAGTATGAAAGAAAAATTATGTTAGGGATATTTTACTCATCCCTCTATGTACTTTAGCCATCAATTTCCTCGGCCGGTCATTTTGTACAGATTTGTTTTCTGGAGAAGGAATCCTTAAAAAATTCTGAATAGAAAAAAAATCGGTTCATTTGATCGTTAGAGGTGGCGTTCTAATACTGTCAGAATGAAACAAAATTTTTTTCTGAGTACATACTGATAAATTCCTCTATCCATCAATTTTCTTGGTTGGCCATACTGAACTTGAAAAATGAGGAATATGCGCTTTATCGTAGACTAAATAGTTCATCTTGATCCTCGGCGCTGTAGTATGAACAAAAAAATTATGTAAGGATATTTTAGCTATACCTCTATGTACTTTAGCCATCAATTTCTTTGGCCGGCTATTTCGAACTGACTTATCTTGTGGAGAAGGGATACTCAAAAGATTCCTCTATCCACCAATTTTCTTGGCCGGCTGTACAGAACTTAAAAAATGAGGAATATGCGTCTAATTTTAGACGGAATGGTTCATTTTGATCCTCGAAGCTCTATTATGAACAAAACATCATGTTAAAATATTTTACTCGTCCCTCTATGTACTTTAGCCATCAACTTCCTCGGTCGGTCATTTTGAACAGATTTATTTTCGGGAGAAGGAATCCTTAAAAAATTCTGAATAGAAAAAAAAATCGGTTCATTTGATTGTTGGAGGTGGCGTTCTAATGCTGTCAGAATGCAACAAAATTTTTTCCGAGTACATTCTAGAGCTGTCAGAATGAAACAAAATTGTTTTCTGAGTACATTACAGGGATTATAATATTATAAAACATGATCTATAATCCTTGGTATTAAATGAGTCCATCCCCCTTATATATAGGTGATTATACATACGTTGTATGTATTAAAAAAACTATGGTTCCATTAAGACAATAGTCTTAATCTTGAATCAATTCGGAATGTTAGAACATTACAGTTTAAATATTCCATGAGCTGTGATTTTCAACATCAATGCATTTTAGATTTCAGGATACATAATATATCATAACATTGAATAATTCTCCTTAGACAGATTTTTTTTTAGATAGATACCTGAAAACTCCCACCTAGATGTGCATAAACCCTTTACTTACTCAAGATGTTTCTATATCTTCCTTCATAAACTAAGTCAATTCAATTGTTTACGAAACTGAACATTAACCTCTCAATGTAGTAATTTTGAAAGATCCTCATTTTGAATTAACTGTACATAACTGGCATGGGGAAAAATTGTTGGGCGGTGAAAATAAGAATGACTGGAAGTTGATATTATTGCAGTTTTAGGTCTAACTGAAATATAAAAGTACAAATCTGGGTCAGCTGATGGCTGAAGTTAGGTACATAGATAGGTTACGTCAATGACAGCTGCTGATCCAACCTAACGTCCATAGTTCATAGATTTTGAGTTATGAACGAAAATTGAGAAATTGTCATTTTCAATGAAACTGAATAACTCGCTTATTCGAACTCGTATTCGAAATCCGTTGTTACATTCTACAGGCACTTTTTATGAGGAATTCGAATATGATATTAAAAATTTTTTTGATCCAGTCATTTTCGAGATACGGCAGGGATATCTGATTTTTCAAATGTTAACCATAGTTAAAAGTTCTTTCATATTGCTGAAATTTTTTTGCTGATTTCAAAAATGTATCACATGTCGCTATTCACATGAATATAACATAAGGAAAAAAATTCAATACTTTTTCCTGCTTTTCGATTCACTGTTGAATTTTCAGTAGGCTGGCGTAACCATAGCGACCATTTAAAATGCATTAGGGCTCGTGAACTCCACATAAGTCTATGTAAACTCAACCTTCTGTGATAGGAATCACCGACAGTCGAATAATTTTCTCTTTCATACAGGGTGTTCCTAAATTGAACGTACGAACGAAAAGGGGAGATTCCTTAAGTGAGTTTAAGAAAAAAAAGATATTGTAAGATATTGTACTTCTCGCCTCGCATTATGTGTCCCAAATATTGTAACTTTCTCTCCTTGATGGTACGTTCAACTTCTTTTTCTTTACCGATTCTTCTTAGCACCTCGATGTTGGTGATACGATCCGTCTACGAAACTCTCAGAATTCTTCGGTAGGTCCACATCTCAAAAGAGTTAAGACGCCTCATTGCATCTGCATTTAGCGTCCATGCTTCCACCCCATAATAGAGCACACTGTGTACGTAGCATTTTGCCAATCGCAGTTTGAGATGCAATGTCAGATCCTTGCTACACAGGACTTTTTTCATTCTTATAAAGTTGGAACGAGCTTTTTCTCTTCTAGTTTTTATTTCTGCGGTATAGTCATTGTTTTCTGTTATAAGTGTTCCTAAGTAAGTGTATCTTTTTACTCTTTCGACCTGCTGACCTCCAACCAGCAGTATTTCGTTTGGGTCATTGTTCTTGCTGATTTTCATGAACTTGGTTTTTTTGACATTAAGAGAAAGTCCGTACTTCCCGCTACATCTTAATATCTTGTTCATAACTCTCTCTAAATCCTCCAGACAGTCAGCTATTATTACGGTATCGTCAGCATATCTGATGTTGTTGATCAAGACTCCATTCACCTTTATACCAGCTGTCTCACTTTCCAAGGCTTCTAGTATAATTTGCTCCGAGTACGCATTAAACAACAAGGGCGATAGTATGCAACCTTGCCTGACTCCTCTCTTTATTTCCATTTCCTCAGATCTTTCCTGCCCATTTTTTACTGTGGCCCGTTGGTTGTAATACAGATTTGAAATTAATCTTACATCTTGTTTGTCCAGGTTTTTGTTCTTAAGAAGGTCTATAAGTTGGTAGTGTTTTACCTTATCAAAAGCTTTATTATAGTCTATAAAGCAGATATAGAAGTCGCGATTAACATCCAGGCATCTCTGAGTCAACACATTGAGAGAAAACAATGCCTCTCTTGTGCCAACCCCATTTCGGAAGCCAAATTGACTCTCACTAATATCCAGTTCTAGTTTGGAACGTATTCTGGTATGTATAATTTTAAGGAGAATTTTTAATGTATGTGACATTAAGCTTATGGTTCGGTAGTCGCTGCATTCTCTGGCATTAACTTTTTTCGATAGACATATGAATGTTGATGTTAACATTTCCTTTGGTATAATTCCTGTATTGTAAATTGTGTTGTATAAACTCACCAAAATATCTATGTTTTTGTCGTTAATTAATTTAAGCAACTCACTTGGTATCTCGTCTGGGCCTGCAGATTTCTTATTTTTCATGGATTCAAGTGCATGTTCAACCTCGCACTTAGTTATTTCAGGTCCTACATCTCCATCTTGATGTTCTTCCATTCTCTGGTCATAAAATAATTCCTCTATGTATTCCTTCCATCGCTTTAGTTTTTGTTCAGTTTCCATTATGATATTTCCTTCTTTGTCGAGGAGTATATTTGAAGTATTTCTTTTATTCATTCCCGCGAGCTCTTTGACCTTCTTGTTTAGATTAACGTTGTCATACTTGTTTTGTAAATCTTCTATCTCCTTACATTTATCAGAGAAGTATGTTTCTTTTGCTTCTCTTATTTTTCGCCTTATTTGGATTTGCAGCTGCTTGTATCGAATGTTGTTATTTGACTTGCATCTTCTTCTTTCATCCATTAACTCCAAGATTCTGTCTGTCATCCAATCTTCTTTCTTATGTTTGCTTGTTATAAGTTCTTTTTTACTTGGTTCTATAAGTGCTGTTTTAAGGAACTGCCATTGTTGTTCTGCGCTTTCCTCATTTTGCTGAGATTTGGTGGTGGCTTTTTCTAAGTTTGCGTTGATTTGTTGTTTAAGTTTTTCTCTGATTTTAGTTTCTCTATGTCTAGTTTATCAACTTTATGCTTGTTTTGCATCTTTTTTAGTTGTAACTGAAACCTAGCAATAAGAGGATTATGATCAGATGATACGTCCGCACCAGGGTAAGCTTTTACTGTTTTTATTGCGTTTCGATATCTGTGTTTTATTAGGATGTAATCGATCTGATAGAAGATCTACAGGGTGATATTTTTTCTGGAACACTGCCTAAACGGTGAGGCAATGAATACAATAATAAGAATAAATTCAGATGCAAATTGGCTAGTTCAATTCAGATCGCAACACTTGTCGATATTCATATCGTCGGGTGGTATGCATCTGAATTTATTCTTATTATTGTATTCATTGCCTCACCGTTTAGGCGTGATCATTCTTCATTATGAAAGGATAACAGTATTTGATATTCAGGGTTTAATATTAAAATATAATAGTGATTGGCGACGTTTCGGGCAGTGCTCTTTTTCGAGCCTGTAAAAAACAATGTACACAATGTGAAAACTACAAGAACAAACAAACAATTTATGAGTATTATAAAATTTTAAAACTTTTTCAGATAGAGATCTAATTCTTTTATTATCTTTGAAATAATTTATTTTTAGTTATTTCCCAACTTGTTTGTTGGATGTCATTGGGGTTATGATTTTAAACACTGATTTTAAATAATCCCGGAGTTGTCACATCAATAATGATTTCTCCTTCTTGTTTGTTTTCGTTGGTCGGCTTATTTGAGACTGTTCAAAATAGTGGAGTAGATGTTGTGAAGGTATCTAATGTTTGATCTGTCATTAATGGATTTTTCATTTTGTTTTATGTGAATCATTTCGAGAATTTCTCTAGATTCCTTATTTCTTTCTCGGTCCAATACTATAGTTTCGTCATAATTGAATGTATGTCCATTCTTGGTTTTGTGCTTGTGAAGTGCTGTTTGTGTTTTGGAGTACTTGTGTCCTTTCAGTCTGTCTTTCAGTTTTTGTTCCGTCTGTCCTATGTATACACCCTCACAATTTTTGCAATTGAACTTATATACCACATGAGATGTTTCTGTTAATGGTGTTGGTGATTTTAATTTGCTATATAGTTGTTTAATTTGAATGTGTGGTTTGTGCGCAATTTTTACGTTGCTGTAGGGTTTCAAGATGTTTCCTATTTTTTCCGATAGAGAAAACATCTCATGTGGTATATAAGATCAATTGCAATAATTGTGAGGGTGTATACATAGGACAGACAGAACAAAAACTGAAAGACAGACTGAAAGGACACAAGTACTTCAAAACACAAACAGCACTTTACAAGCACAAAACCGAGAATGGACATACATTCAATTATGACGAGACTATAGTATTGGACCGAGAAAGAAATAAGAAATCTAGAGAAATTCTCGAAATGATTCACATAATACAAAATGAAAAATCCATTAATGACAGATCAGACATTAGATACCTTCACAACATCTACTCCACTATTTTGAACAGTCTCAAATAAGCCGACCAACGAAAACAAACAAGAAGAAGAAATCATTATTGACGTGACAACTCCAGGATCATTTAAAATCATAACCCCAATGACATCCAACAAACAAGTTGGGAAATAACTAAATTAAATAAATAAATTATTTCAAAAGTAATAAAAGAATTAGATCTCTATCTAACTAAGTTTTAAAATTTTATAATACTCATAAATTGTTTGTTTGTTCTTGTTGTTTTTACATTGTGTACATTGTTTTTTACAGGCTAGAAAAAGGGCACTGCCCGAAACGTCGCCAATCACTATTATATCTTAATATTAAACCCTGAATATCAAATACTGTTATTCTTTCATAAATCACACAGGGTAAATACTTATCATTCGATTCTTCATTACTGTACCGCTGGCATCATTTCTGCCGTGATCTGAGCGCGTTCTACTCTGTAATCTGTGGCGCGTTCCCAGACTTCTCAATTCATCATGCGTCTGACGTTCGCAAAGCGAACGGCGTACTGAACTACTGAATTAGGGAAAACATGGGACATATGCTATTGTCCTCGTCTTGGTTTCTATCTGGAGGGGATTGAATCGGACACCGTTTCATGTTGGGTGGCGCTCTGGGTAAATAATACCCAGAAGACCATACCAACATTGAATAAAGTTCCATCAATTCCAAAGGTTCTCCACCGTAGAAAAATGCTATGTTGCTCTGATGAGGCCGAATCCATGGTCAGCATCTGCTTTTCTTCGGTGGAGTGGTGTACTCCATTTGGGGCCTTGACGATGGCAAATTGGCTAGTTCAATTCAGATCGTTACACTTGTCGATATTCATATCGTCGGGTGGTATGCATCTGAATTCATTCTTATTATTAGAACAAACGATGACAATCATCGAAATATTTATTCAGCAATCCGTGATTCCAATCATAGAGGCTCAGGTTCATAAAAGATAAAGCATATTCAACGATTGCTATGGTAAGCCAGCCTATTTATAATTCAACAGAGAATCAGAAAGTTTATGATACATTTTTGAAATCAGCAAAAAAAATGCAGCAAGACGAAAGAACTTTCAATTACAGTTTGGATTTGAAAAATCAGAAATCCCTGTCTTATCTCGAAAATGACTGGATCAAAAAATTCAATAATATCATATTCAAATTCCTCATAGAAAAGTGCCTGTAGAATGTAACAACGGATTTCGAATATGAGTTCAATTACGGAATCGGTAATATTCAAAATTTCATTAGTAATCCGAAGAAACCATATGGGGTTCGGCTAACTTCACGTTATAAGAGGTAAGAAGATATAGGAAGGAGGCGCAATAGGAGTTCGGAAATTCTCAGGGGTACGCGGGTGTTCCCACACCGCACGTTATGTCACACTGTCATAAAATACACAATGAATTTGAATCATTTATCCACACATCCAATAACTCAACTAACTCGAGAAGGGATTCCAGGCACTTCCGATGACTTATTCAGTAGATAAATGACTGTTGTACAAAAACACTGATAACCAGATATTCTTCTCAGAAGACGTAAAGCTAGCTCTATAAAAGTGCAGACAATCGTCGTGGAACTTCGTTGATGCCGGTCGCTGATTTGTGCTCTCGTTGTTTCTGTTGAATTATCATACGAATAACTGTGCTTTTGAAAAGAAACTTATACCATCTTGTAGCTTGAATTTTGGTGAATACTATTGCTTTGTCTGACTGAACTTATCATCATGCCCGCTTGTGGAAATTGTACCAGATCTCTCAACAGAAAATCTCCAGGTATGCAGTGCAATAAATGCCGGGTGTTTTTTACATGCAAATGGCAGATGCTCAGATCTGTCAAAAAACCAATTATCGCTGATAAACAATATGCCGGGGGGCAGATGGGAGTGTGTTGGATGTCGCGGCGAGCGTGAACCTGGTGACGCATCTTCGCCGGTGATTCATGTTTCGTCCGAGTCTCCGCATGGATTATCGGCGTCTTCCGAACGTTGGGATGCTGGCGACGCTGAGGACGAGATTGTGATGCCGTCGGATGTAAGCGCGATTAAATTGATGACATCTGTAAAAACTGAGGTTTCTGCTATGAGGGGCGAGGTGAGAGAACTTCGGAGCTCCGTTACCTTCTGCTCGAATAAAATAAGCGATTTCGAGAACAAATTAGGCAAGATTAATGAGGCCTTGAAATTAGTCAATCAAATCAAAATGGAGAATGATTTCCTCAAAAAAGAAGTTTCCAATCTACAGATCAGATTGGATATGATTGAACAGAATGCTAGATTAAATAACATCGAAATTATGGATATTCCTGAAAAGAAAAACGAAAATTTAAATGACGTTGTTAAAAAGATTGGAGAATGTGTCGGCATAGTCGTTGAGCCTCAAGAATTATCATCCATTACTCGTGTGCCCACAAAAATCGAAAACAAGCCGAAGAATATCGTGGTGAAGTTTGTTTCCAAATCAATGAGGGATAAATTCATGTCTGCTGTTAAAGCGAAACGTGGCGATTTGGGTGGAAGGAGCGGCTTCAAAATCGATGGCCTAGCGGAAAAATTCTACGTAAATGAACATCTAACTACCAAAAATAAGATTATTTTCAAATCAGCTCGCAAATTTGCCAGAGAAAAGGGTTACAGGTTTGTGTGGATTCAGAATGGTAGCATTCTTATAAGAAAAAATGAAACATCTAAAATTATACAGATACAAAATGAATCTGATTTAAGCAGGTTGTCTTAATATACATATATGTATATGTATATAACGTGTATATAAAATTAAATTAAAAATAAAAGAAAACGATAAAATGGCTCTACACGTTCTATACCAAAATGTGCGCGGATTGCGTACTAAATTACATGACTTCAAACTGAGTGTAATATCTAGTTCGTTCGACGTAATCGCTGTGACTGAATCATGGTTGAATAAAAATATATGCGATGACGAGTTAGTTGATGACAATTTTAACGTCTTCAGGCGAGATAGAGACTTAACTCAAACCATGAAAAAAGACGGAGGTGGGGTGCTTTTGCTAGTGCGTGACTATTTGAATGCTAGATTTGTCCCGGAGTTTAGTAGTGACCAAGAGGACCTTTGGGTGGTAATAGATCTCAATAGAATAAGAATCTACATTTGTTGTGTGTACATAGCACCTGGTAACGAGACGGCTTACAACTCATTTGCAAGTAAATTGGAAGACAATATTTTGAATTTCCGTGACCAGGACATAATACTGCTCTGTGGTGACTTTAACTGCTCTTCCTTAAAGTGGGAGAGACAAACATCGTGTGATGTATTAGTTGCTTCACAAGTAGAAAATAAATATGCCCATTTTGTGGATACTTTGAATTTTTCGCATTTGAAACAGTTCAATAATATTTTTAATAGGAATGGTAGAATGCTCGACCTAATTTTGTGTAATAAAAATTGGATTGATCGCGTTTGTCGTAGTGACGCTCCTATGGTTAGTGAGGATGACCATCATCCAGCAATAGAGTTCTTTTTCAATATAAGGGTTCGTAGCTACCTAAGAACGAACTGCTCATTCAAATTTAATTTCAAAAGGGGCGACTACGATGCGATCAATTCTGAACTCTTGATGGTAGATTGGAACTCCCTCTTGGGAGATTTAGATGTAAACGATGGCGTGGATGTTCTCTACGAGATGCTCGATAAATTGATCACCGAATATATACCCAAAACCAAAATAAATAAAAAATTCCCTTACTTTTATTCCGAGGAAACAATACGTATCATTCGGCAGAAGTGTAGCATTCATAAGAAATATAAAATTTACAATGACATATATCATCATTATAGATTCAAAAAGCTCAGAAAACTTTCAAAAAAACTTATTTCTAGGGATTTCTACAGCTATCTTGACCATATAGAGCAGGAGTTACCAAAGAATCCTAATAGTTTCTACAAGTATATATCTCGTAAGAAAGGTCATGGTAAATTTCCATCAGTTATGAGTGATGGAGCTACTGAAGCAACATCCTCGAAAGAAATTTCTGAGCGTTTTGCTGATTATTTTAGTTCTGTTTTCGAACCACCTTCATCCCCGATTGATGACTTGCATTGTGTGGAGAGCATCTACAGCAGTAATTACTTAAGCGATGTTTCCCTATCTGGAGCGATCGTGGAAGAAGCTTTAAAAGCATTAGATCCTAATAAGGGACCTGGTCCCGATGAGATTCCGCCTATATTTTTGAAAAATTGTTCTAAATCTTTATCATTACCACTTACTATTCTCTTCAACCGATCGCTCCGGAGTGGAGATTTCCCACGTCGCTGGAAACTTTCTAAAATCGTTCCAGTTCATAAGGAGGGCCGGAAGGATCTCGTTCAGAACTATAGACCTATTGCTATTCTCTCCGCTATTCCAAAATTATTTGAATCCCTCGTTCAGCGCTCATTAGGTCACCATATAAGGCACCTGATAATTGAAAACCAGCACGGATTTGTTAAAGGTAGGAATCTAGAGACCAATTTGGTGGGTTTCCTTGAAGCCCTACATGATGGATTCGAATCGCAAAATCAGACAGACGTAATATACACGGATTTTAAAAAAGCTTTCGATAAGGTTAATCATAGTGTACTTTTTCGCAGACTTGCAGAAGTGGGAATATGTGGCAGTCTATTGAGGTGGGTAATATCATATGTGTTGCGGAGATCCCAGTTTGTATGTGTGGGAGGGCAGAAATCGAGATATTTTTCTAGCACATCGGGAGTGCCTCAGGGTTCGCACCTGGGACCCTTACTGTTTATCATTTATATTAATAATATCTCCTCCTGTTTCCGTACTGCTGATTTTTTGTTTTATGCGGATGACCTCAAAATATTTCTAAAGATAAAGAGCATTGAGGACTTCGTTCTACTTCAAGAGGATTTGGATAGGTTCTCTCAGTACTGCAGAGAGAACTTTCTCTTCCTTAATTTGAGTAAATGTTCCATTATTTCATTTACCAGGAATACAAATGTCTTGAAGTTCGGGTATAAAATAGACCAAGTTCAGTTGCGACGGGTTGAAGGTGTTCGTGATTTGGGAGTGTTCTTAGATACCAAGTTAACTTTCATTCAACATATCGATCACATAATTTCATCTTCGAATAAAATGCTTGGATTCACTCTCCGACAAGCTAAATTGTTCAGGACTAATAAGAGTTTACTCACGCTGTACAACACCTTCGTTCTGAATAAACTGAACTTTGCCTCTTCGATTTGGAACCCTCATTATGAATGTCATATTAAAAGATTAGAAAGAGTGCAACATAAATTTCTCAAATATCTGTCATACCGTAATAATCTGCTCATAAAAGATCATGATTACACTGAAGCTCAGGCTAGGTTCAATATGCTTAGTTTAGAAAACCGCAGAAAAATTTATGATATGAGTTTTTTATATAAAGTTCTGAACGGCATCTTTTTGGTTCCCTCTATTCTACAGCTGTTGTCCTTTAGAGTTCCCGAGAAAAGATTAAGATCGAGGGAAACTTTTGCTGTCCCTTTCCGTCGTTTGAACGTAACGCAAAATTCGCCAATTTGTAGATTTTTGACGACGTTTAACACGGAATTTAGCGATACCGATCCCTTTAATACGTCCATTTTTCAATTCAAAAAACTACTAAAAAAAAAACTATCATAGAATGTTGTTTCGTGAGTGCTTTTCTTATAAATTATCGAAAGAATAATTTATCATTTTGTACAGTGTTGTTTTGAAACTATTTCAGGTTGAAATTTTCTATTTTTGATTGTATGATTTTTTTCCCATGTAATTTGTGAATACTTTTTTTGGGTTGGAACACCCGTTTGTATTCCTATTTTCATAAAATAAAAAAAAAAAAAAAATAACTTTCGACTAGGCATTCACGATTGAAAATGACCAATGATGTGTCATGGCTGCATCAATCCAGGCTTTTTTTGTTTCTAAGATATTTTATCGAATTTTTATAAAGGGAACCAAACATAAAAATTGCATGTATTGGCTATACTAAATTTTCGTCTTTTCTCAATTCAATGTGTTGCATTTACCAAACAGATGTATTCCCAACATAGAAATTACTACAAATAGAGTAGATTTACCAGCTAACTGGTAAAGAGTGAACTATTAGACTTAATTCCAAGATCTTCAATAAAGTTCTTCAAACTACATAGTTAGATTATACTTAGACTAATTGATTTTAATCATGTTCTGCGAGGTCTATGCATCTGACGCAATTTAAAGTTATGTAATAAATTTCACTAGTAAGTGGGAATATAATCTCACCTTCAAAACATCTTCCACTTTAACAGATCCATCAAGATCATCATCAATCTTCCTCAATACCTTGGTGATTTTATCCAATCTTGACTGATCTGGGACATCCCTTATCTGCTTGATTGCAGTTATGATATCCTCAATTTTAAGTACTTCTTGCTTTTTTTTTTCTGTCTCTTCTATTTCCAAATCTTTTTTGAGTTGTGCTTCCTTTTCATTGAGCTCCACAAGCTTCGTATCCAGTTTATGTATCATTTTATTAACTCTATTGAATAATCTCTTAGCAGCTTTACTTTCTTTTATCTCTGGTTTCTCTTGTGAAGAAACAGCTTTCTCAAGATTCTCAACATCTTCCTTATAATCAGCTAATTCTTCCTTGAGATCCTGTAGTTCCTCTTTTTCAACAATAAACTTTTTCTCTTTTGAAATACTATCTAATGCATTTTCAATTATCTCTATATCTTTTGTTTCTAGTTCCCTATCTTTAGGCTTTTCATTCAATTTTTCTAGTGTTAATTTTTCTGAATCTACAGAAATTATAGGAGCAGTGTCTACTAAGGTCTCTTTATCCACTTTTTCTTTTAATTTGTCTTCTTGCTCCTTCTTCTCCTTTCTCTCTTCTTTAATCCTTCTTTCCTCTTCTTTTAATAGTTCAAATGCTACTTTATTGTCAATTTTACCTTCCTTTTCTCCAATGGCAGCTTTGGTTTGTGTTATAATAGCATCAGGTAGTGTAGAAATAGTTGCCTTCAATTGATCACTTGTTGGAATTGTCTCAGGAAGCATTAGTGCCCTTGATAGAAGAAGTAGGGAAGGTGGAACTTTCTCATTTAAACTTAAATCTAACCACTGAGATAATTGGGATCTTAAACGTTCTTCAGATAAACCATATGCCCGCATACCTCTAGACCTACAAGCCTGTTGAACTTCAGCTAAAGTTAAAGCATCAATTCCTTCTTTCTGTATCATTTTATCATCTGCTGCTAAAGAACGAAGTTTCATTCTTAATTGAAAACGTAATAAATTATTAGTTCCAAGTGTTTGTACTTCTAGCACTCTGCATAAAGCTACCAATTGGCTCCGGGATAGAGAGTCCAAAGTAATTTCATCTTCAAATAGTTTAGAATATTTCATTATTTCCTCATTAGATACTCTTTCACCTGATGTTCTCACACGATGGAACCATTCAGCAAACTGTTTTGCCTCTTCTGAATAATGATCCTTGTGTTGTAAGGACATATTATCTAATGTTTCTTGTAAAAATTTTGCCATTTCCAATTTCACCTTTAAATTTTTTTTATTTTTATCATCTGTATCTGATGCTGTCTGAAAAGTTGAAGGTAGCATTCCAGGAAAAAATTTGATGAAAACAGGTAATAGAAACTCCATAAAAGGTACAATTATAAAAACTGAAAATGGCAGAAGACGGAACATGTCTCCAGTAGTTCTGATTAAGAGACGATATTCACGTCTACTTAAGCTATATCCGTTCAACACTCTCCATAATAAGCCACATGATATCTTCATATCAATGAAAAGTAATCGGAAACCATGATAATAATGAACTAGTTCAGCAACAATTTTTTCTTTCAAAGATTTTTTTTTCATTATTTCCTTTACAGGCTCATGAATTATTGCAGTAGAAGCTTTTTGTTCATCGTCCTTTTTCTTTTTTAAATTCTCTACTGTTACTTCCACTTTGGAAGATGGCTTCAAAGGTTCTTTACTTAAATCTATAGGTGAAAATGATATATTCCTAAATACAATTTTTTTAGAATAAAGCACAGGTGAAACTGTACTATCTGATGAGCTGTAATGATTGCTTGTGAAGGACAAATTGGAATTTATAATATTCATTGAAATTATAGGGGATTGAAAACATTCTCGTTCTGTTATACATCTTACTGTCAGACTACCTGAAATGAAAGTATTATCAAATATTCGTAAGTGACAAAATTCAACTCATTTTTACTTTTTAAAATGCCAGAGCTACTGATAGCAGATTTTCGAACGAAATGGAACATTTTTATTTTACAGTTTCATATAAAACTAGGTATACGTAAAACACCTATTTCGGCTTGCCTCGACTTTGATTTGATAATGATCATAGACCTAATAATACATGGACCAAAGAGTTAGATAACTCTTTGACATGGACAGGCCTTCACGTGGTTTTCCTGTTCACCGCATCGAGGAATACCCACGAGAGAGTGGGGGGTGGTAGAAAAGAGAGATAACAGTAGTAGCAGAGACAACTCTGGTCTCTGGTAGTAGCCAAAGATTATAGAGTTAGGTTAGGTTAGGTTAGGTTAGGTTAGGTTAGGTTAACCTAACTCTATAATCTTTGGTAGTAGCAAGGAGATATCGGCGAATCCAAAAATCTAGACGCCCTCTGCCGACTGAATTACGAAACTACTTTGTCAGTACTGCAAAGTCAAAACAAGTTTTGTTTCTTATGTTTTCCCGTATCTCACGTTGTCTAACAATTATAATTATTATTTGGAGAAGTTATATTGGGATTATTGTCTGGGTTTCTGAATAGAAATATTGATTCCGAAAAAATATTGGAAAAGGTATTTATACCAGTGCTTTCAACTGGCAGGAGTTAGGTTAAACGATTTTTCTTTGCGAGAGATTTCTGCTAAATTCAATTGACCATTTAGAAATACAATTTCATAATTTTCATACTTCCAAATGAATGCTTTTTCTCATCTGTAAAACTTGTTCCATGAGCTTAATCGTATTTATGTCTCTTGAGATTTCAGTATCAGGAATACCTATATCATAACATGGAATTGAAATACTGTAAATAGAAACTTTACAAACTCATCAGTATATGCTGCCTCAACATTATTAGCTAGGTTTAATTCAAGAAAGAATCTGTGAAATAATAGGATTTTGTGTCTAGGTACAGTGGATCACCAATATCATCGCTCGATTCTATTCCACAATTCATCCTTTTCAAATTAAATATTTCCAAAGAATGTCGATCTTTCTTCATGAAACTAAATCAATCAATTCACTTCCGATAACTCCGATAAATATCTTGCTTTTCTAGAAAAACTCTGTTAGGCCGTACAAATCTCGAAAAGAGTACTGACAAACGTCAAAGTTTGTTTTCATTTCGCAGCGCCCTCAACGGCGCTGCGATATTCGCGAATCCAATTACCGTTGAGGGCGCCCGCTCGTAGATAGACATTGAACTAAAGTTCAATGTAGATAGAGGAAAGAGAAGATACCGCATTGCGCAGCTACGAAGGATAGCTCTCTGCAAGGGCGGATCCAGGATTTTTTTCTGGGGGGGGCACAACGGGCAGACAAGCAAAAAATCAACAGTAAATGTGAGAAATGAACTTCAAGTTTATTTTTAAGAGTTCAACTATGTATAGAAAGATCCGTCCGTCTGGGGGGGGCACGTGCCCCCGTGCCCCCCCCCCCTAAATCCGCCCTTGGCTCTCTGTGTCCAACATCAACTTGTTTTTGTTTACGTTTACCCCAATCCGAATCTATCGTTTTCGGCATAGTTTCCACAAATTACACAATTTCCTGGCATATCAACACCGAAATTCTTGATACTCAAGTCTTAAAACGCACGAAACACTATTACATCGAACACAAATACGATAATAATAAACATTCAAATATTGGGGTAAACGTAAACAAACATGGAGTAGATGCACAGCAGAGATATATCTCTGATGCACAGTCATTGAACTCTATGGCTTCCCATAGATTTCAATGTGCACAGTAAATGTCAACAAAAAAAAAACATAGAGATGTTGGACAACAGCAAACTAAACACTTTTATCGAGCTTTTTGCCACTTCTAGCTCTAACTTTCTCTAGACCAAAGCAAAGAGTAACAACTTGATACTCTTTGGCCAAAGATTATAGAGAATCTCTCTATAATCTCTCTCTCTATCTATCTCTATAATCTTTGCTCTGCAACACGTTTCTCTTTCCTTTACCGCTTCCATTGTAAGTATGGAGAGTAGAGAGAAGGAGAACGATCGACGTATTAAAAATGTGTCCCCGAAAACGGGAAACGTAGGATAGGTGTCGCTGCGATTGCAGCGGGTATCGATAAGGGGTGGGGATGCAAGCGTCAATTTGAACAGCCTTCATTTTATTTTAGGTTATGTGTCATCGTGGTTTTTCTGATGATTTTTCAAATACCTTTCTTCGAATCTATATTAAATATGAGTTCTCTGAATAATATGCAATAAAATACAAGTCGAAATCAATGAATTTCAAAAGAAATCACTAATCAAAAAAATTGTACCTACTTTTGTTTATCATTGTTTATTGAAAGCAGCTTTGTTAGTTGGTTTACCGTTATCTTCAAAATTATATAAATCTGTAGTGAGGAGTAGTACACATCAAGACAGCAAAAGGTAGCAATCTCAAATTTATCACTTAAATATTAGAGTAGATTCTGTTTCCAATACTCAGCTGAGAACCGATTGAAACCATATATTATGTTATGCCAACAAAATTCTTCAAGAATATTTACTTCTGTACCATGTAGTTTTATTAGTTAGATATTCTTATTCAGAAGAGTCAACTTCTCACGAGGGATGACAATTTCGATTTCGTTTATAATAAATCCATCATCTTTTTGATATCTTCATCGCAAAAGTGCTCTTGACACACAAATTGATTCGGAGTCGATCCTTGAGAAAAGGTTTTTTTTCCAATTTTCTCTCAAAAATGCTCTCGGAAATTTTATCTCTTCTCCTTTTCTTTCTAATGCCAAAACACTCTAACACTAGCGCACGCTTCAACATTTCACCATGATCATATTTATGTTGTTCTCTTATCAAAAATCGAAAATAATAATATTCCTATCATCCGTCACCAGGGAAACAGTTCACTCAGCTAACTACAATTTGTTTGAATCAAAATTTCGCACTCTCGTGATGGCCAGCGCGCCTGTTGGCAAAAGCATGAACTACTCTATTGGTACATATTTTAGGGGACAAAAAATCTGTGGTCTCAAAGCAGCGATCGTTTTCCTTCTCTCTACTCTCCATAATTGTAGCCCAAGGTTTCCCAACGTGACAGCTTGGGAAACAAAGAAGAAGAAGAAGTTATAATTTCAATGGTGATGGGTATGTTCTGTGGATTAACTTTCCTCTTTGGATTATATGCATAGAGTCTATGATTATATGCCAAAATAATACATTGAACTCTATGGTTCCCATAGAGTTCAATGAAATAATATAACAATTCTAGAGCTAGAGATGATGAATAATATAAAAATAAAATCGTTTGAAAATTTACAACTTAATTTCGGAAATGACTTACTGGATTCAAAAAAATGTAAATTAATCTATCATTCTTTAATTCAGAAGAAGCAATCTTTACTATCAAAATTGAATGTCAGAAATATTGACTGCCCTATTGGTAAAACAATATATTCTTCTGAGAAAATGTTTGATAAATGTAATCAATTGTTCCATTATTTTAAAGAAGTCACTGAACTAATTGAGAATGATTTGGATGGAATATATGGAACTAGAAGAAAATACGAGGATCTATTACATAAAGTGAATGTTCTACAAATTACCAAACAGTATATAAGAGTGATACAAAAACTGGAATATTTCAATGTTGAATTAGAAAGAGAATACAAAAGTAAAGACTATGAAAAGTGTGTAACTATATTTGCTAATTTATGTGAAATTAACTGGAACTTGAAATATTTAGATAATTTCTATTTGAATAATATTATTTGTGGCGTCCAAAAGTACTGGCATGACATTCTGAAGAGTAGTTTATCTGAAAGTTTTGAGGAGACTTTGAAATCAATCAAGTGGCCTTTTGTAAATGCAAATTTTAGTCTTCAAACACCCCCTCAAAATGCAATAGATGGACTGAAACTTCTTACTGAGTATCTTCTTCAAATTGAATTATCTAATGATCCTTTCGATTCGATAGCATTATCTATGAGTACATCTTGTTTGAGTGCACCAACATTTCTGATGATACAGCCACTTAGAAAACGTTTTATTTATCATTTTTATGGTCCACGTCAAACTAACCGTTTGGATAAGCCAGAGTGGTATTTTACACAAATTTTAACATGGATAAGAGACCATAAGGAGTTTTTGCATAAATGGATTCAGCCCGTTGTTGATAAATTGGGGTACTGCCATTTAGACATTGAGCTTGAATTTATGGTGGGGTTGGTTCAATTAGCTGTTGAAAAACTACATGCAGACATTGGGAAGGCACAGTATGATGATTTCACATTCTCACACACAGTTGATGAAGCTTTGAGCTTTGATAAAGAGTTAAGAATTTCTTATGATTATCCAGTTATACAAGCAGGAGTATTAGGTGTACTTACTCAAGCACAAGTATTCATTAAGTGGATTTCAATGGAAAGAAAATTTGCCTTGGAAAAAATGGACAATATTCTTTCATCTTCTGAACTAGCATTTGAACCTCTAGACTCTGATATAGATAACTTGAAGGTGACGGTTTGTGCTGATGCATTTATGACACTTTTGAAACGGATAACAGATAGGTATGAAAGCTTGCCACAACCTGGTCATCGACTTCAATTTTTAGAGCTACAATTGGAGTTATTAGATGATTTCAGAGTTCGATTGATTCAAATTGCAAAAGCAGAAGAAGGTAATGTAATAGAATCTAAGGTACCCATGATTGCCAATACTTTATTTTATATGGAAAATGTCTTGCTGGATTGGGGAAACACTCTCCATCATCTGAATTTATACTATTACAAGTCTAAATCAGAAAATATTAGTCCAACTGTGTTATTACCAGATATTGACGATTCTACTTTAGAAAATGAGGCACAAAGTGTTTTCACTGAAACATTATTGCTATATGGGGATATGAGAAGATTTTTAATTTCTACAATGTCTGAATTTGTTATGGAGGAGATTGAAAGCAAAAGCCAAAATTACATCAGAGAAGATTGGTCCAAGATGAAAGTCGATAAAGATTTTAAAAATTTATCACTAACGCCATCTGCCTGTTCAATGTTTGAAGTTATAGCAAAAAGATTGCATCAGTTGCAAAAGTCTTTGGCAGATAAGATTTTCTCTATTATATGGAAATCATTGGCCCAACAATTGGATAATTACTTATTTGAAGAATTGATTTGGAACAAAAAATTGGAGAAAGGAGGCATTCTTCAGTTGAGATATGATATTGAAAGAAACTTATTTCCATTATTTTCCCAATTCACTGATAAACCAGAAGGTCATTTCAAACAATTGCTTGGGTCACTACAAACATGTAACATATGATGAAATATACAAATTTCAGTTAATATTATATCTTTATTATTTATTAGGATAAGTGTAAGTGATGTGAATGCAGCCTGAATTAGGTACTTTCTTGTGAAAACTTTTACAGTATAAATGATCAAATGAAAATATCAAATTTATGTTCCTATATATATATATATATAAATATAAATTCAACGATAAGGGTCTATCGACTCTGGTTTGGGGAGTGAATGAGGTACTCTTTATTCTACGCCAAGCTTTCGGATTATTTTAATGCTTCTTCACTCCCCAAACCAGAGTCGATAGACCCTTATCGTTGAATTAATATTATTATAAGGCTCTAATGACTTCAGTAATTGTATATATATATATATAAAATTCAGGTCTATAATGGTCGCAGTTTTAGAGATTAGTTTGTAAGGGAATCGGCCTAGGTTCACCAATAATACTCTTGTTTTCTTTGCCGAGCTTTCGGATTTATTTTAATCCATCTTCAGGGCTTCTACAAGGATACAAAACATTACAATCAGCACAGTAAAATCTTATCAGAATCACAAACATGACTTGCTGAATGTAGAGATTTGGGTGATTTATCTAAAGTTGTTGTCATTGAAACGATCCATGCATTGCAGGAGAATTATAGATTTCGTTTTGAAGATGCAGAAGTAACAGATAGACAAGCAAAGCAAAGATTATAGAGAATCTATAATCTTTGAAGCAAAGTATAAACTCGCTGTTTAGACAAGTGAGATTCGGTAGTCAAATTCTGCGTGCGGTAACAGCGTCATTCGAGCTTTTTGTTGCCAGATTGTGCAGAGACCTTATATTCGAATCAGATTTTGATGATTATTTTTTTATAGATAGAATTTGTTCATGAGGAATCTAATAAATCTGCGGAAACTTATAATTCAGTAGCTATAATTTTTTGAAATGTTCGTTAAATGCACTCAATTATGACAGCTGAATGTTTGTTCACTGTAATTCTTAATTAATTCGAATGTTTTTTTCAACAAATTGGGGTTTTGAGATAATTTATTGGGAAAATGTGCATAATTGATCAATTTCGGCCAAAAATTCAATTGAATCATTTGGAGGTTAGATTAGGTTGTTAGGTTGGGTTAGGACAGTGAAAAAACATATCTCTCTATTAGAGAGATATGGAAGCACCCTTAACGTCATGCGGTAATAACGTCAAGCGCTAATAACGTTACGACGCATGCGTATTTCCATTTTCAGAATAGCGGGCGGTATTAACGTTACCGCATGCCGTATATCGGGTGGATAACGTTGAACGTTATCGTAATTTACGTTGTTTTCTTGCCTTGCGCATTACTATTTTTCCGTTTGTTTTGACAGAAGTAGGTTATGTTATGAAAAAGGGGCCTCTTAATCGACATTGAATCGAATTTTTTATAAGAGCAGAAGAGACTAAATGAGTTCCTCAAGAATAATCTAATAACCAAAGGTAAAAGTGTATATCTTCAATTAATGGGTCACATGAAAGGAAGAGTCGAATGAAAATAGAAATTTTCATTCTTGTGTTTAATTCTGAGTACCTATTTCAATCCCATATTGTTGATTATGAACTATGTAACTTGTTTTCAATAGGAAATAATAGGGTTCAATTCGAGATTTTTTTATTAAGACTCATAAAAGTAGGAACATCTAGATTGGACATTGGCTTATAGGTTAATGGCAGTAAAGCAGTACACAAATAATTCTACGTTATCTCTACATATCCTCCAGATGATATTCCAATTTTTTCTTAGTAACTATAGTGGCCACTTAAAGGTCCATGACTATTTCAAAATCATGAAAGCATCACTGTGAACAGGTATTTTTCAATACAGTTTAATCCACCTCCACAAACAAAAATTCCTGTAGATATGCATCCATATAAACGCACATTATTCACAAAAACAGCATAAAATCAACCCAAAATGCATAACCTATCAACAACAAACTTTGACATTTACCGATCATCTGTTGCTTACGCTAATAACGTAAATTCGTATTCGCGAATCCAATTACCGTTGAGGGCGCTGCGAAATGAAAACAAACTTTGACGTTTGTCAGTACTCTTTTCGAGATTTGTACGGCCTAACAGAGTTTTTCTAGTAAATCAAGATATTTATCGGAAATATCGGAAGTGAATTGATTGATTTAGTTTCGTAAAGAAAGATCAACATTCTTTGGAAATACCTACTTCATTTGAAAGGAATGAATTGTGGAATAAAATCGAGCGATGATATTGGTGATCCACTGTTCCTATACACAAAATCCTATTATTTCACAGATTCCTTCTTGAATTAAACCTAGCTAATAATGTTGAGGTAGCTTATACTGAGTTTGTGAAGTTTCTATTTAAAGTATTTCAATTCCATGTTATGATATAGAGGTATTCCTCATACTGAAATCTCAAGAGACATAAATATGATTCGGCTCATGGAACAAGTTCTACATATCAGAAAAAGCATTCATTTGGAAGTATGAAAATTATAAATTTGTATTTCTAAATCGTCAATTGAATTTAGCAGAAAACTTTCGCAAAAAAAAATCGTTTAACATAACTCCTGCCAGTTGAAAGCACTGGTATAAATACCTTTTCCAATATTTTTTCGGAATCAATATTTCTATTCAGAAATCCAGACAATAATCCCAATATAACTTCTCCAAATAATAATTATAATTGTTAGACAACGTGAGATACGGGAAAACATAAGAAACAAAACTTGTTTTGACTTTGCAGTACTGACAAAGTAGTTTCGTAATTCCGTCGGCAGAGAGCGTCTAGATTTTTGGATTCGCCAATCTTCCATACGACTAAAATCTGAGCCAGATAGCGCAAGACGTTATTCCATTACCGCATGACGTTATTAACGTACGTTCGCGTTATACGCTTCTTCCATATCTCTCTAATATAATGGATAATACACGTATTGTGATGAAATTTTCGAAAAATCGTTCCTCTCAAATTAAAAGTTTGTTGAGATTGATAGTTGTACAAATAAATTTTGTATCTTGTTCTGCATACAGGAAAAAATCGGCAAAAAAATCGGATAATGGCACAATGTCGAGTTTGAGATAACAGACTTCAAACAGAGTTCAAAAAAATCATGCCGAACTATGAGTTTCCACAGATTGAGTCTAATACCATTCGATTCCATATAAAGAATTCTATCTTTAAAAAATAATCATTAAAACCTGAGGTGCGGCATAAATCGAAGTTCTACTCTTTCTTCAATTATCTGAATAATCGTACGATATGGCAACGTACCGGCGAGTTACGGACCACCCCGAAGCCCACTTGTTTAAACAGCGGGTTTACCATAAAAAAATTATTCTAGAAATGATACACATTAACAAAGAAAAAAATAACGTAGTAAACAAAAAATCAGATACGCAGGGTCTGAGTTCCATGTATACATCAGAGATATAGAATTCTATATCTCTGGTATACATAGACCATATTAGTGAGGTTAGGCGGGAAATTTGAATCGCGATTCGAGATCCATCCGTGGATCTGGTCCCTGAATTCCCTATGCATTTCTTATGGGACTAAAAATGCCGCGTACTTCTCGCCTGTTTTTGGATATTTTAGCGAATTTCTTAAGATTTATTTCTGTTGAAATGTGTTCTATGATCCTTTCTTAACAAGTTGAAAACAAAATTTCGTAATAAAATGGTATAGTTTTTTAATCAATTTAAAATTGGTCAGCAAGATCCATGGAAGTTTGTCGTAGCTTCATTTCGTTTCTAACCTCTGAAGCTGACATCATTCTAACGAGCAAGCGTAGCATGCATAGAACTAACTTCCAACTTGTTAGGTTAGTATAAATATGTTAACGCTTCTTATCTCTCTATTAGAGAGATATGGAAGAAGCGTATAACGCGAACGCTATGCGGTAATGGAATAACGTCTTGCGCTATCTGGCTCAGATAATTTTTAGTCGTATGGAAGATACGAATTTACGTTATTAGCGTAAGCAACACAGATGATCGGTAAATGTCAAAGTTTGTTGTCGATAGGTTATGCATTTTGGGTTGATTTTATGCTGTTTTTGTGAATAATGTGCGTTTATATGGATGCATATCCACAGGAATTTTTGTTTGTGGAGGTGGATTAAACTGTATTGAAAAATACCTGTTCACAGTGATGCTTTCATGATTTTAAAATAGACATGGACATTTAAGTGGCCACTATAGTTACTAAGAAAAAATTGGAATATCATCTGGAGGATATGTAGAGATAACGTAGAATTATTTGTGTACTGCTTTACTGCCATTAACCTATAAGCCAATGTCCAATCTAGATGTTTCTACTTTTGTGAGTCTCGAATTGAACCTTTATTATTTCCTATTGAAAACAAGTTACATAGTTCATAATCAACAATATGGGATTGAAATAGGTACTCGGAATTAAACACTAGGATGAAAATTTCTATTTTCATTCGACTCTTCCTTTCATGTGACCCATTAATTGAAGATATACACTTTTACCTTTGGTTATTAGATTATTCTTGAGGATCTCATTTAGTCTCTTCTGCTCTTATAAAAAATTCGATTCAATGTCGATTAAGAGGCCCCTTTTTCATAACATAACCTACTTCTGTCAAAACAAACGGAAAAATAGTAGAAGTTCAGATATTTGAATCTTTATCCAACTTAATTTGAATTAAAGTTCCTAGTAGTGATTCAGTTAAGGAAATTTTCCGAAATAAGTGCCGATACGGTCGAATAAATCGATTTTCGGTTCTCGATTTCGTGTCGCCGCCGGCCGATAATATATTTGTCATCTGCAGATAGTGAACATCTGGCTGCAGCTAAATAAAATCTTCGTGTTCCTTGAGAAAGAAACGATGGCGAGAAACAAAAATATTATGAAGTGTAATGGATGTAAACAAACATTGAGGAAGTCAGTGGCGCGGATCCAATGCTCTGGTAACTGCAAAGTGTGGTACCATGGAACTGCTACTTGCTGTTCATTGAATGACTAGGATCTAAAAGCGGTGATAGACAAGAAATTACCGTGGCTTTGTGATAACTGTGAGGAACTCGAAGATGGAGGTGATGGGACTTCCTCTGAGCTTGGAGATTCTACAGATAGTGGGGAAGATGAGTTACCTCCAAAAACAACAAAAAAATCTAGCAAAAACTCGTTAACTGACAATTGTGATACTAAGTTAGATCAAATTCTTCACCAGAACGCTTTGATTTTGAAGAAACTAAACAAAATGGAAAAAGAAAATGCTGAATTAAAAACCGAACTAAAACTGCTTAAGAAAGAAAAAAATGATATGAAAAAAGAGATCAGTCTACTGAAAATGGAAAATGAACACAACAAACAAGAGGCAATAAAATCAAATATAGTCATCACAGGAATACCACTAACTTCGAGAACTGAAAAAAAGGATTTAGATATGGTAGTTCTCAATGTTGCCAAGAAATTGGAACTTGATGTGTCGAAGGATGAATTCAGTTGTTCTGTGATAGGCAGAGAACAAACAAAACAAATCAAGGTGAAGTTAATCGACATTGAAAAGAAGAAGAAGTTGATGCAGGCAAAGAAGGGTATATCATTGAACACTAAGGACCTTGGATTCCAGGAAAGTAAAATGGTCTTTATTAATGAAGATATGACAACGTTGAATCAGCTTCTATTCAAGAGAGCTCGTGAAATGAAGAAGCAGAATTCAATAAAATTTGCATGGTTCAAGGATGGACATGTCTTTGTACGGGAAACTGATACAAGTAAATCTATTAAAATTCTCAATGAACAGGATTTTGAAAAAATAAATACACAAAAAAACTAAACAATTTTTTGAACATCTTGTATCTCAATATAAGATCTATAAGGAAGAGTCAAAAATTTGAAAATTTGAAATGTTATATTGGAAATTACAATTACCCAGATATAATTGCTATTACTGAGTCCTGGCTCCGTCAATCTGAGATAAAATACTACAGCATTGATAACTATGTGGCTGTACATAAATGTAGAAACTCTAGAACCAGAGGTGGTGGTGTGATCCTATATGTTAAAAAGTATTTAAAATTTGAAGTCGTTGTTAATAAGGAATTTGAACTCCTGGATAAGTGTGAATACTGTCAGATCTATATAGAGGATTACAAAACTCATATTCTGAATATTTATAGAGCACCTAAAAACAAATTACATAATTTCATTCCTAAACTTAATCATACTCTTACTGAATATCCAAATGTTATTGCAATAGGTGATATTAATCTGGATTTAAAAAAGAAAAAATTGAACTTCGTTAAAGACTACATTGATCTTGTTCACAGCAATTATTTTAAATTCCTCACCACATCAAAAGTTACACGCATGAACTCAAATCAGGGTTCCTGTGTCGACCACATTATCATGCCCAGAAAATTGACATGTAGCTCGAAGTTTTATGACACCCCTGTATCAGATCACAAAATGATCAAAGCAAAAATCAGTTTACCCTATTATGAACCAAAAAATAAAATAACAAAAATATTCTCACGAACTAATTACAACAATTTCAAGGAATGCATGATAGAGAAATGTAGACAAAATATTCAAACAACAGATGATTTGATTGGTGCTCTAACCTCCGCAAAAAAAAACGCAACAATGAATTATCATAAAAAAGTATTAAACAACAATTTTTGGTTTAACAATAAAATTAAACAACAAATAAAAATAAGAGACAATGTTTATCGGAAAATGAAAAAATACCCACATATAAACAAATATAAGGATGATTTTAAAGCCATCAAAAAAGAAACTTACTACATGATAAGAAAAACCAAGAAAGAATATATAAGAAACAGAATAAACAAAATTGGTACCAATAGCAAACAGTTATGGTCCATTATCAATCAAACACTCAATATTGAAAATAAAAAGCAAAATAATAAAATCAATAAAATCAAAAAGGATAATATATCTATATCAGAGGATGGAGAAATTGCTGAACAACTAAATGAATATTTCACGGAGAATCCTTCAACATTGCATAGCAAACTCAAAGTTTTTCCTGATACCTTCGAAGAAATAGTAAGTGACAGATCCATCTATTTACAAAAATGTACTAAAGAGGAATTGAAAAATGTAGTGAACTCTCTCAGTACTTCATCTGCTAGTGGAGATGACGACTTGACAGCAAGAGACATCTCATCAGTCTACAATATTGTGGAGGATACACTATTGAACACTATAAACTTTTCACTCAGAACTGGTGTTTTTCCCAAAAAATGTAAAGTATCCAAAATTATACCGGTTTTCAAGAAGGGAAGCAAAGAAGAAGTGGAGAACTATCGGCCAATTGCATTAAATTCTACAATTTCAAAGATAATTGAGAAAATAATTAAAAAAAGACTGGTTGGATTTTTCAGATTGTCTCAAGAACAGTATGGTTTTCAAGCAAATAGTTCAACGCTGGGACCAGTGGCAGACCTGGTAGAAAATATAATAAAAAAAACAGACGACGGTTATTATGTTGCTACAACATTCATAGATCTCAAGAAAGCATTCGATACAATAGATCATCACAAGCTAATTGAAAAACTGGAGCTACTTGGAATACGAGGACCAGCCTTGAAACTTATAAAATCGTTTCTACTTGACAGATCTCAATATGTTGCAATAAATGGTAAAAAAAGCAGAAGAAGAAAAGTCAAAACCGGTATACCTCAAGGATCAGTCCTCGGGCCTCTATTATACCTGCTGTATGTTGAGAGCTTATCAAAGGTGAATCTACCAGGAAAATACTATATGTTTGCAGATGACACAGTATTATTATTTTACCACAATGATCTGAAGGAACTTGAAAGAATTGCTAATAGTGCTCTACTAACATTTTTTAAATGGTTGTGTTGCAAAAAAGCTCGTAATCAATGAAGATAAGACAGTCTACATGTTGTTTAGCTCCATAAAAAAAAGAAAAAACAAACACGATATTTCACTGAAGATAAACGAATGTGTAATCAAGCGTGTGAACTCTTATAAATATCTGGGGTTGGTTGTTGATGATGAACTTGGATGGAGCAATCACGTCGACACTGTAATCAATAAAATCAGCAGTATGATTGGTCCTATTTCCCATATACGAAATTACCTTACAGACAAAGAAAAACTGATGTTCTATAATGCTCATATAAACAGTGTACTAATTTACTTATTAGTCATATGGGGCAATACCACCAAATTCAACATAAATAGGTTGCAACGATCACAAAATAAAATAGTGAAATTCCTATTCAAGTTGCCATTTGATACACCTACCACATTGCTGTATAGTAGATATCCCATTTTGCCTATACACAAGCTCTATTTGCGAGAATCGTACATGTTTGTCTACAAGATCACCAATAATCTCTTGAAAAACGGCCTTACAGTGGAGAGCAACATCATCCATCAATATAATACAAGAAATAGAGAAAGATTCAAGCTGGATAAAAACACAAAAACAAACTATGGTAGAAGAAGACCTAGCTATGCCGCTGTAGAACTTTATAACAAATTGCCCCTTGCCATCAGATCGTCCAAATCGCTGGGGACATTTCGAACTGGTATACGAGAACATTTAGTTGTGTGATTTTATTGTTAATATTAGAGAGTTGAAGTGCAGCCATGAACGTAAACGTTAACGTTATAATTGACATCTACGCATGCTCATTCGTCAGTTTTTAACGTTAACGTTAGCGTCAGCTTTACGGCCTACGTAAACTAGCGGTCTCCCACGTATACCTTAAACATCGACGTACGTTAACCGAACGTTAAACGAGTAGCACCGATGACTTGCGAATGGCCGAATTTTGATTGTTAAATGCAATTCTCGATAACCTCAAACTGTCATTGTTTACATTTCCTGTGTATTTTCTCATAATGAACGAAAATTATAGGAAATCAGCAGTGACTTGAAAGTTATCAAAAGGATTAAGTTAAATTACTTTGTTATCAGACTATATTCAGTACATAAGGAAATGGCTGATCTACACTGCAATTCTCATGTCTCTAACACTTGAACATTTCATTGATAATAAAATACTTCCAAGCTGAAAATTCTCTTCATTAGGCATATAAATCATTAGAGCATCAATATTCCAAATGTTATTCCAGCTGTCGAAGCTCAATATGAGATAAAAGCATTGAACTCCATAGAGTTCAATGATTGAACTCTATGGAGTTCAATGTTTGAGGTTATCGAGAATTGCATTTAACAATCAAAATTCGGCCATTCGCAAGTCATCGGTGCTACTCGTTTAACGTTCGGTTAACGTACGTCGATGTTTAAGGTATACGTGGGAGACCGCTAGTTTACGTAGGCCGTAAAGCTGACGCTAACGTTAACGTTAAAAACTGACGAATGAGCATGCGTAGATGTCAATTATAACGTTAACGTTTACGTTCATGGCTGCACTTCAACTCTCTAATATTAACAATAAAATCACACAACTAAATGTTCTCGTATACCAGTTCGAAATGTCCCCAGCGATTTGGACGATCTGATGGCAAGGGGCAATTTGTTATAAAGTTCTACAGCGGCATAGCTAGGTCTTCTTCTACCATAGTTTGTTTTTGTGTTTTTATCCAGCTTGAATCTTTCTCTATTTCTTGTATTATATTGATGGATGATGTTGCTCTCCACTGTAAGGCCGTTTTTCAAGAGATTATTGGTGATCTTGTAGACAAACATGTACGATTCTCGCAAATAGAGCTTGTGTATAGGCAAAATGGGATATCTACTATACAGCAATGTGGTAGGTGTATCAAATGGCAACTTGAATAGGAATTTCACTATTTTATTTTGTGATCGTTGCAACCTATTTATGTTGAATTTGGTGGTATTGCCCCATATGACTAATAAGTAAATTAGTACACTGTTTATATGAGCATTATAGAACATCAGTTTTTCTTTGTCTGTAAGGTAATTTCGTATATGGGAAATAGGACCAATCATACTGCTGATTTTATTGATTACAGTGTCGACGTGATTGCTCCATCCAAGTTCATCATCAACAACCAACCCCAGATATTTATAAGAGTTCACACGCTTGATTACACATTCGTTTATCTTCAGTGAAATATCGTGTTTGTTTTTTCTTTTTTTTATGGAGCTAAACAACATGTAGACTGTCTTATCTTCATTGATTACGAGCTTTTTTGCAACACAACCATTTAAAAAATGTTAGTAGAGCACTATTAGCAATTCTTTCAAGTTCCTTCAGATCATTGTGGTAAAATAATAATACTGTGTCATCTGCAAACATATAGTATTTTCCTGGTAGATTCACCTTTGATAAGCTCTCAACATACAGCAGGTATAATAGAGGCCCGAGGACTGATCCTTGAGGTATACCGGTTTTGACTTTTCTTCTTCTGCTTTTTTTACCATTTATTGCAACATATTGAGATCTGTCAAGTAGAAACGATTTTATAAGTTTCAAGGCTGGTCCTCGTATTCCAAGTAGCTCCAGTTTTTCAATTAGCTTGTGATGATCTATTGTATCGAATGCTTTCTTGAGATCTATGAATGTTGTAGCAACATAATAACCGTCGTCTGTTTTTTTTATTATATTTTCTACCAGGTCTGCCACTGGTCCCAGCGTTGAACTATTTGCTTGAAAACCATACTGTTCTTGAGACAATCTGAAAAATCCAACCAGTCTTTTTTTAATTATTTTCTCAATTATCTTTGAAATTGTAGAATTTAATGCAATTGGCCGATAGTTCTCCACTTCTTCTTTGCTTCCCTTCTTGAAAACCGGTATAATTTTGGATACTTTACATTTTTTGGGAAAAACACCAGTTCTGAGTGAAAAGTTTATAGTGTTCAATAGTGTATCCTCCACAATATTGTAGACTGATGAGATGTCTCTTGCTGTCAAGTCGTCATCTCCACTAGCAGATGAAGTACTGAGAGAGTTCACTACATTTTTCAATTCCTCTTTAGTACATTTTTGTAAATAGATGGATCTGTCACTTACTATTTCTTCGAAGGTATCAGGAAAAACTTTGAGTTTGCTATGCAATGTTGAAGGATTCTCCGTGAAATATTCATTTAGTTGTTCAGCAATTTCTCCATCCTCTGATATAGATATATTATCCTTTTTGATTTTATTGATTTTATTATTTTGCTTTTTATTTTCAATATTGAGTGTTTGATTGATAATGGACCATAACTGTTTGCTATTGGTACCAATTTTGTTTATTCTGTTTCTTATATATTCTTTCTTGGTTTTTCTTATCATGTAGTAGGTTTCTTTTTTGATGGCTTTAAAATCATCCTTATATTTGTTTATATGTGGGTATTTTTTCATTTTCCGATAAACATTGTCTCTTATTTTTATTTGTTGTTTAATTTTATTGTTAAACCAAAAATTGTTGTTTAATACTTTTTTATGATAATTCATTGTTGCGTTTTTTTTTGCGGAGGTTAGAGCACCAATCAAATCATCTGTTGTTTGAATATTTTGTCTACATTTCTCTATCATGCATTCCTTGAAATTGTTGTAATTAGTTCGTGAGAATATTTTTGTTATTTTATTTTTTGGTTCATAATAGGGTAAACTGATTTTTGCTTTGATCATTTTGTGATCTGATACAGGGGTGTCATAAAACTTCGAGCTACATGTCAATTTTCTGGGCATGATAATGTGGTCGACACAGGAACCCTGATTTGAGTTCATGCGTGTAACTTTTGATGTGGTGAGGAATTTAAAATAATTGCTGTGAACAAGATCAATGTAGTCTTTAACGAAGTTCAATTTTTTCTTTTTTAAATCCAGATTAATATCACCTATTGCAATAACATTTGGATATTCAGTAAGAGTATGATTAAGTTTAGGAATGAAATTATGTAATTTGTTTTTAGGTGCTCTATAAATATTCAGAATATGAGTTTTGTAATCCTCTATATAGATCTGACAGTATTCACACTTATCCAGGAGTTCAAATTCCTTATTAACAACGACTTCAAATTTTAAATACTTTTTAACATATAGGATCACACCACCACCTCTGGTTCTAGAGTTTCTACATTTATGTACAGCCACATAGTTATCAATGCTGTAGTATTTTATCTCAGATTGACGGAGCCAGGACTCAGTAATAGCAATTATATCTGGGTAATTGTAATTTCCAATATAACATTTCAAATTTTCAAATTTTTGACTCTTCCTTATAGATCTTATATTGAGATACAAGATGTTCAAAAAATTGTTTAGTTTTTTTGTGTATTTATTTTTTCAAAATCCTGTTCATTGAGAATTTTAATAGATTTACTTGTATCAGTTTCCCGTACAAAGACATGTCCATCCTTGAACCATGCAAATTTTATTGAATTCTGCTTCTTCATTTCACGAGCTCTCTTGAATAGAAGCTGATTCAACGTTGTCATATCTTCATTAATAAAGACCATTTTACTTTCCTGGAATCCAAGGTCCTTAGTGTTCAATGATATACCCTTCTTTGCCTGCATCAACTTCTTCTTCTTTTCAATGTCGATAAACTTCACCTTGATTTGTTTTGTTTGTTCTCTGCCTATCACAGAACAACTGAATTCATCCTTCGACACATCAAGTTCCAATTTCTTGGCAACATTGAGAACTACCATATCTAAATCCTTTTTTTCAGTTCTCGAAGTTAGTGGTATTCCTGTGATGACTATATTTGATTTTATTGCCTCTTGTTTGTTGTGTTCATTTTCCATTTTCAGTAGACTGATCTCTTTTTTCATATCATTTTTTTCTTTCTTAAGCAGTTTTAGTTCGGTTTTTAATTCAGCATTTTCTTTTTCCATTTTGTTTAGTTTCTTCAAAATCAAAGCGTTCTGGTGAAGAATTTGATCTAACTTAGTATCACAATTGTCAGTTAACGAGTTTTTGCTAGATTTTTTTGTTGTTTTTGGAGGTAACTCATCTTCCCCACTATCTGTAGAATCTCCAAGCTCAGAGGAAGTCCCATCACCTCCATCTTCGAGTTCCTCACAGTTATCACAAAGCCACGGTAATTTCTTGTCTATCACCGCTTTTAGATCCTAGTCATTCAATGAACAGCAAGTAGCAGTTCCATGGTACCACACTTTGCAGTTACCAGAGCATTGGATCCGCGCCACTGACTTCCTCAATGTTTGTTTACATCCATTACACTTCATAATATTTTTGTTTCTCGCCATCGTTTCTTTCTCAAGGAACACGAAGATTTTATTTAGCTGCAGCCAGATGTTCACTATCTGCAGATGACAAATATATTATCGGCCGGCGGCGACACGAAATCGAGAACCGAAAATCGATTTATTCGACCGTATCGGCACTTATTTCGGAAAATTTCCTTAACTGAATCACTACTAGGAACTTTAATTCAAATTAAGTTGGATAAAGATTCAAATATCTGAACTTCTACTATTTTTCCGTTTGTTTTGACAGAAGTAGGTTATGTTATGAAAAAGGGGCCTCTTAATCGACATTGAATCGAATTTTTTATAAGAGCAGAAGAGACTAAATGAGATCCTCAAGAATAATCTAATAACCAAAGGTAAAAGTGTATATCTTCAATTAATGGGTCACATGAAAGGAAGAGTCGAATGAAAATAGAAATTTTCATCCTAGTGTTTAATTCCGAGTACCTATTTCAATCCCATATTGTTGATTATGAACTATGTAACTTGTTTTCAATAGGAAATAATAAAGGTTCAATTCGAGACTCACAAAAGTAGAAACATCTAGATTGGACATTGGCTTATAGGTTAATGGCAGTAAAGCAGTACACAAATAATTCTACGTTATCTCTACATATCCTCCAGATGATATTCCAATTTTTTCTTAGTAACTATAGTGGCCACTTAAATGTCCATGTCTATTTTAAAATCATGAAAGCATCACTGTGAACAGGTATTTTTCAATACAGTTTAATCCACCTCCACAAACAAAAATTCCTGTGGATATGCATCCATATAAACGCACATTATTCACAAAAACAGCATAAAATCAACCCAAAATGCATAACCTATCGACAACAAACTTTGACATTTACCGATCATCTGTGTTGCTTACGCTAATAACGTAAATTCGTATCTTCCATACGACTAAAAATTATCTGAGCCAGATAGCGCAAGACGTTATTCCATTACCGCATAGCGTTCGCGTTATACGCTTCTTCCATATCTCTCTAATAGAGAGATAAGAAGCGTTAACATATTTATACTAACCTAACAAGTTGGAAGTTAGTTCTATGCATGCTACGCTTGCTCGTTAGAATGATGCATTGAACTCTATGGGAACCCATAGAGTTCCCATAGAGTTCAATGGAATGATGTCAGCTTCAGAGGTTAGAAACGAAATGAAGCTACGACAAACTTCCATGGATCTTGCTGACCAATTTTAAATTGATTAAAAAACTATACCATTTTATTACGAAATTTTGTTTTCAACTTGTTAAGAAAGGATCATAGAACACATTTCAACAGAAATAAATCTTAAGAAATTCGCTAAAATATCCAAAAACAGGCGAGAAGTACGCGGCATTTTTAGTCCCATAAGAAATGCATAGGGAATTCAGGGACCAGATCCACGGATGGATCTCGAATCGCGATTCAAATTTCCCGCCTAACCTCACTAATATGGTCTATGTATACCAGAGATATAGAATTCTATATCTCTGATGTATACATGGAACTCAGACCCTGCGTATCTGATTTTTTGTTTACTACGTTATTTTTTTCTTTGTTAATGTGTATCATTTCTAGAATAATTTTTTTATGGTAAACCCGCTGTTTAAACAAGTGGGCTTCGGGGTGGTCCGTAACTCGCCGGTACGTTGCCATATCGTACGATTATTCAGATAATTGAAGAAAGAGTAGAACTTCGATTTATGCCGCACCTCAGGTTTTAATGATTATTTTTTAAAGATAGAATTCTTTATATGGAATCGAATGGTATTAGACTCAATCTGTGGAAACTCATAGTTCGGCATGATTTTTTTGAACTCTGTTTGAAGTCTGTTATCTCAAACTCGACATTGTGCCATTATCCGATTTTTTTGCCGATTTTTTCCTGTATGCAGAACAAGATACAAAATTTATTTGTACAACTATCAATCTCAACAAACTTTTAATTTGAGAGGAACGATTTTTCGAAAATTTCATCACAATACGTGTATTATCCATTATATTAGAGAGATATGGAAGAAGCGTATAACGCGAACGTACGTTAATAACGTCATGCGGTAATGGAATAACGTCTTGCGCTATCTGGCTCAGATTTTAGTCGTATGGAAGATTGGCGAATCCAAAAATCTAGACGCTCTCTGCCGACGGAATTACGAAACTACTTTGTCAGTACTGCAAAGTCAAAACAAGTTTTGTTTCTTATGTTTTCCCGTATCTCACGTTGTCTAACAATTATAATTATTATTTGGAGAAGTTATATTGGGATTATTGTCTGGATTTCTGAATAGAAATATTGATTCCGAAAAAATATTGGAAAAGGTATTTATACCAGTGCTTTCAACTGGCAGGAGTTATGTTAAACGATTTTTTTTTGCGAAAGTTTTCTGCTAAATTCAATTGACGATTTAGAAATACAAATTTATAATTTTCATACTTCCAAATGAATGCTTTTTCTGATATGTAGAACTTGTTCCATGAGCCGAATCATATTTATGTCTCTTGAGATTTCAGTATGAGGAATACCTCTATATCATAACATGGAATTGAAATACTTTAAATAGAAACTTCACAAACTCAGTATAAGCTACCTCAACATTATTAGCTAGGTTTAATTCAAGAAGGAATCTGTGAAATAATAGGATTTTGTGTATAGGAACAGTGGATCACCAATATCATCGCTCGATTTTATTCCACAATTCATTCCTTTCAAATGAAGTAGGTATTTCCAAAGAATGTTGATCTTTCTTTACGAAACTAAATCAATCAATTCACTTCCGATATTTCCGATAAATATCTTGATTTACTAGAAAAACTCTGTTAGGCCGTACAAATCTCGAAAAGAGTACTGACAAACGTCAAAGTTTGTTTTCATTTCGCAGCGCCCTCA